>NW_021604877.1:273317-317440 GCF_004785775.1 Grammomys surdaster | reverse complement strand
ATCCACATAGTAGAAGGAAAGAACTGAATCCCAAAAGTTGTTCTCTGACCTGCACAGGTATATGATGGCTCCTCTGAGTGATTTTACACACACACACACACACACACACACACACACACACACACACACACACACACACTGTATTTTTAGACAAAGATTCAGAGGCTGGAGAGATGGCTCAGTGGTTAAGAGCATTTACTACTCTTGAACAGGACCAGGGTTCAGTTCCTAGCACCCACAACCTCCTGTAATACAGCTCCAGGGATCTGATGTCCTTTTTTGGCTTCTGCAGGCATCCACACACATGTGACACACGCACACACACACACACACAGAAGCACATACATACAAGCAAATCAAATCTTTAAGAAAAAGAGAAAGATTCGGGCTGAAGAGATGACTGACTCAGTGATTTAAGAGCACCGACTGCTCTTCCAAGTTCAGTACCAGCAACTGAATGGTGGCTCACAACCATCCGTAATGGGGTCCAATGCCCTCTTCTGGTGTGTCTGAAGACAGTGACAGTGTACTCACATACATAAAATAAGTAAATCTTTAAAAAAAAATTCAAGAAGTAATTCTGGAAGGGAAGATGATTCTATTTGGAGAAGCCAAGCTACACAGCCTGAATATGTACTCTTTATTTTGGACACCAGGGAGCGCCACTACTAAAGCATTCCAGATAAGGATTGCTAAACCTTTCTAAGCAAATCTAAAAGGTTGTGTGTGTGTGTGTTGTGGGTGCAATCCACATTGCTGGGAATGTGCGCCAGGCAAATGCCTCCACCACTGAACTTTACCCAGATATCTTTTATTTTTTATTGAGACAGTATTTCATATACTTTTAAATGGCCTTTTAAATGGCTCCATAGCTAAGAATGGGTTTGTGCTCCTGATTCCTTTGTTCACATCTCTAAAGTGATGATATTACATCGAGTATCACCACCTGATGTCTTAAACATTTTTGAACATATATACAGTGGAATTTTATCCACTGTAAAGAAGAAAGAAATTATGACATTTGCAGGATAATGGGTGAAATGAAATCATCATATTAAGTTAAAGAAGCCAGACCCAGAAAGACAGGTATTGTATATTTGCTCTCATATGCAATCTAAATTTAGTTATACACACACACACACACCACGAAGGACATGAGAGTACAAAGGGGACAGAGAGTGGAGGAAGGAAGCTGGAGAATGGTTGAATATACATCACATGAGAGCAGAAGTGCATTTGGAGGAAGGAGCAGAGCAGCCAGAGGGCACGAGGCTGGGGAAGGATAGTGGTGGCTAATTAAGAACAAAGCGTGATATTTCCACATGAAAATGATGTTTGAAATCAGTGTTTTGTATGCTATCTAAAAAACTTACCAATTGCTGGGCAGTGGTGGCGTACACCTTTAATCCCAGCACTTGGGAGGCAGAGGCAGGCAGATTTCTGAGTTCGAGGCCAGCCTGATCTACAGAGTGAGTTCCAGGACAGCCAGGGTTACACAGAGAAACCCTGTCTCAAAAAAAAAAAAAACAAAAAACAAAAAAACAAAAACAAAAACCAGAAAAAAAAAACCCAATCAACCAGCCAACAACAACAACAAAAAACTCTTACCAATTAAAAAAAAAAAAACTTATAATACAAAAACTTAAATCCATGTTCTCTACCCTATACCAAAGTATGTTTCTATTGACCGAAGAATGTATTCTGAGAACAGCCGAATACATACTGCAGTCTTTGGAGACCTCAAAGCATTTCAGAGTAACCTAAATTCAAGATTAAAAAAAAGTTACAGTAATTACAAAAATCATAACATATCAGGCATGATCTCCCATGCCTTTAATCCCAGCACTTAGGAGGCAGAGGCAGGTGCATTTCTGAGTTCAAGGCCAGCCTGGTTTAGAGAGCGAGTTCCAGAACTGCCAGAGCTACAGAGAAACCCTGTCTCGAAAAAGCAAAGCAAAACAAAACAAAAATATGGCAACAATTTTTTTTTTTTTTAGGTTTTTCGAGACAGGGTTTCTCTGTGTAGTCCTGGCTGTCCTGCTGTCCTGAAACTCACTTTGTAGACCAGGCTGGCCTCGAACTCAGAAATCCACCTGCCTCTGCCTCCTAAGTGCTGGGATTAAAGACGTGCGCCACCACTGCCCAGACGAAACAAAAAAATTTTAATCTTTAATTTTATTTTGAGATGTGGGCCTCATTATGCTTCCTAGGCTGGTCTCAAAATCCTGGGCTCAAGCAGTCCTCCTGCCTTAGCCTTCTCTGTAGCCATGACCATGGATGACTACCATGGCACCTAGGTTTGATTGAACCCAGGGCCTTGTGCTTCCTAGGCAAGTGCTCTCCCTTCACCCTCAACCTATTCATCATTTTTAAGTGTACAGTTCAGCCATGCTAAGCATTATATGTACACACAGTGCCACAACTAATTACCACACTTTTCCTCTTGCAAACCTGAAACGTGCTTAACAACTCGTATCCCCTCTTCTGCTAGCTTTAGCAACCACTCTTCTGTCTCTGGGGATTTGATGGCTCTCGGAAACTATCTACATACATGGAATCATGGCCCTTTTTCTCTTTCATGGTTGGTTTTTACTAACATTGTTACAAAGTTCTAGCAATATAGGGTGTGTTAGAATTTCTGTTTTTTAAAGTTTTATTTGTTCGTGTGATGGTGTACATGTGGAGGTCAGAGAACAACTTGTGTAAGTTGGTTCACTCCTTCCATCATGTGGAATCTGGGGATTTTAACTCAGTTCATCAGGCTTGGCAGCCAGCATCAAGAAAGCTACCTTTATCTGACTGCCAGCCCTTTATTCCTTTTTTTTTCCTTTCTTTTTAAGGCTGCCCAGCAGTACTGCACTTTGTTTACCCCTTCATCTATCCATGTAAACGTGTGTGATTTCCACTTTGTAGTTGTTTTAAATAATATGACTGCAAACGTTGGTGTACAAATATTTTTTCAGACCTTGCTTTTATTTTGGATATAAACACTGTCTTAGATAGGGTTTTACTGCTGTGAACAGACACCATGACCAAAGCAAGTCTTATAAAGGACAACATTTAATTGGGGCTGGCTTACAGGTTCAGAGATTCAGTCCACTGTCATCAAGGCAGGAGCATGACAGTGTCCAGGGAGGCATGATGCAGGCTGAGCTGAGAGTTCTACATCTTCATCTGAAGGCTGCTAGCAGAATACTCACTTCTAGGCAGCTAGGATGAGGGTATTAAGCCCACACCCACAGTGACACACCTATTCCAACAGGGCCACACTTTGTAATTGTGCCACTCTCTGGGCCCAGCACATACAAACCATCACAAACACATTTGACAATTCAGCTATTATTTTTAAAAAATCATTTGGTAAATGTATTTAAAGGTTGTTTTGTTTTTATTTTTCTTGACATGTTTTTTTGTAGTTAAGGCTGGCCTCACTACCTAGTTAAACCTGATTTTGACATTCCTAACCCTCCTACCCCCACCCCCACCCCACCCTGAGAGCTGGGATCACAGCTGCACACCGAATTTGATTTTATGAAGATTGAGCCCACAGCTTAATTAATGCTTGGGAAGCGCTACCAACTGAGCCATGCCCCCAGCCCCTAGTTTTAGTTTTTAAAAAATAATTTTATTTTATGTGCATTGGTGTGAGCAAGTTTTATCTCCTGGAATTGGAGTTACGGACAGTTTTGGGCTGCTGTGTAGGTGCTGGGAATTGAACCCAGGTCCTCTGGAAGAGCAGCTAGTGCTCCCAGCCACTGATCCATCTCTCTAGCCCCAAAACATTTTTATTAGAGTTATTCATTTTGTTTTGTGTGTTTTGCCTGCATCTATATCTGTGAACCCTATGTGTGGTTGGTGACCATGGCGGTCAGAAGAGGGCATTAGATTTCCTGGAACTACAGTTACAGGTAGTTGTGAACTACCATGTGGTTGCTGGGAATTGAATCCTGATCTGTTGCAAGAGCAACAAGTGCCTTTAATCTCTGAGCCACCTCTTTAGCCCCTAGTTTTAGTTTTGAGACAACATTTCGGCCTCACAGGAAATGTAAGTGGTTCTGAGAAATTCAACTCTTTTTTTTGTTTTTTTTTGTTTTTTGAGACAGGGTTTCTCTGTGTAGTCCTGGCTGTCCTGGAACTCACTCTGTAGACCAGGCTGGCCTCGAACTCAGAAATCTGCCTGCCTCTGCCTCCCAAGTGCTGGGATTAAAGGCGTGCACCACCACTGCCCGGTGAGAAATTCGACTTCTTAAGTGTAAATTGGTAAGTGACTGACCCTGGTTCCTGGTTTCTTGCCTCTAAGATCAAGATTTTATATATGTATGTATGTATGTATATATATATGCATGTACACACACACGTAGTATGTGTGAGGTTTTGAGTTCAATTTATCTATCTATCTATCTATCTATCTATCTATCTATCTAGTTCTCATTTTACTTTCCTTTAAATGTATTTTATGTATATAGCTACTATGTCTGCATGTACATCCACACAAAAGATGGCTTCAGACAGCTATGAGCTGCCATGTGTGTCTTGGGAATTGAACTCACGACCTTCAGATCAGAAGTGAGTGCTCCTAACCACTGAGCCATCTCTTCAGCCCCATTACTTTTTTTTAATTTTAAAAAACTTACATGTACCTGTATATGAATGTATGAATGTATGAATGTATATCACATGCATTTAGGTACCCGAAGAAGCCAGAAGAAGGCATTGGATCCCCTAGAGCTAGAGTCATAGGTGGTTGGGAGCTGTGGGTGCAGAAATAATTTCTAGTTTTTTGCAAGAGTCAAGCACCCTCATACAGCCCTTTACTTTTTATTTTGAGACATGGGCTAAGTTATCATGCCTGGCTTTGAACCACAACTTCCTTTGTAGTCAGGACAGGCCTTGAACAACTGATCTCATTTCCTGAGCTCCCCAAGAGCTGGGATTACAGGCTTGCTCCACTAGGCCCAGGGAGACCAAAATTTTCTGTGTCAAGCTGGTGCACTTACACTGCTGTAGAGATCATGGGGCGGTGATCTGGTTACTTCTGAGAGAAACTTTGTCAAAGATGCATTTCTTTGCTCTTTCATGCTTGTCTTCTTAGCCAAACTGGAGTGGCTTAGGCCTTAAACAAGGACAGAGTGGTTAACATAGGCTATAGGTGTATTTTATGTAGCCTATACAAGGTTGCTGATTTTCGTGATACTGAGTATCAAAACCAAGTCTTCACACAAGCGAAGCATGTGCCGTATACCACTGCATTACATATTTTATCCCCTGCCTCCTGTGTGTGTGTGTGTGGTGTATGTGTGTGTGTGGTGTATGTGTGTGTGTGGTGTATGTGTGTGTGTGGTGTATGTGTGTGTGTGTGTGTGTGTGTGTGTGTGTGGTGTGTGTGTGTGTGTGTAGATCAGAAGTCAGATTTGAGTGTGTCATTCTTCAGGAGTCATCCACTGTGGGGTTTTTTGTTTGTTTGCTTGGGATTTTTTTTTTGTTTTTTTGTTTTTTGATATAAGGTCTCTCATTAGCCAGGAGCTTGCCAAGTATGCTAGTTTGGCTGGCTAATGAGCCTCAGGGATCTATTTGTTTTTACCTCCCCAGCACCAGTGTTACAGGCACACTAATACACATCAGATCCTTGTGGTTATATTAAGAATCCATAGCCAGGCTTTATACTTTTAAGGTTAGTTGCGTATAAAGGAACACAAGAACAACAAGTCATTTTCACAATATTTAAAGAGAGACATTGGAGCTGGAGAGGTGGCTCAGTGGTTAGCACACACCACCTCCTGTTTGGTCAAGAGGGTCTGAGTTGGGTTCTTAGTGCCCACATCAGGTAGCTCAAAAACTACTGGAACTCTAGCTCTGGGGGATTGATGCTCTCTTCTGGTCTCTGTGAGCACCTGCACACAACACATCTGGGCACACACACACAAAGGTACACACATATACAATAATAATAATAATGATAATAATAATACTTACCTGTTTCCCAGATATGGGAAACTCAATTTGTGGTAGCAGGGGACTGCATTTATGATCTCCCCTTAATGTTTTTTGTCTTTGAAGATTTGGGTGCATATACTCCAGGCTAGCCTCAAATTCACTATGTTGCAGAGACTGGCCTTGAACTCCTCATTCTCCTGCTTCTACCTCTCCAGTGATGGGATTATGCATAATTATTCGTGACCTCCCTTTCTGCTTCAGCCTCCAAAGTGGCTGGCTCATGGCTAGGATTACACTCATGCAGACATTAATTTGAGACAGGCTTGTACTCTGTACCAGATGGCATAGAGGTCACTGAGTAACTAGGCTGGCATTGAATTTAGGGTTCGGTGTCTTGGGGTTTCCACTGCTCTGAAGAGATACCATGAATATGGCAACTCTTATAAAGGAAAACATTTAACTTCATTGCAGGAAACATGGCAACGTTCCAGGACGACACGGTAGTGGAGAAGGAACTGACAGTTCTACATCTTGACTTGAAGGCAAAAAGGAGACTTTCCACAGACAGCCAAGAGGAGGCGCTCTTCTACATTAGGTGGAGTCTGAGCATAAGCACCTCAAAGTCCACCCCCAGAGTGACACATTTCTTCCAACAAGGTCACACCTCCTAATCATGCCACTTACTGGGACACAGATATTCAAACAACCACTTTTATTTATTTATCTATTCATTTATTTAATTTTTAGAATTATTTATTTTATGTATATGAGGACACTGTCACTGTCTTCAGACACACCAGAAGAGGATGTCAGGTTCCATTCCACAGGTTGTGATCTATCATGTGGTTGTTGGGAATTGAACTCATGACCTCTGGAAGAACAGTAAATGCTCTTAGCTGCTGAACCATCTCTCCAGCCCCCCAACTTTTATTTTTTATGTGCATTAGTGTTTTGTCTATATTTATGTTTGTGTTAGGGTGTCAGGTCTTGGCGTTACAGTTGTGAGCTGACATGTTGTGCTGGGAATTGAATCCGGGTCCTTTGGAAGCGCAGTTAGTGTTGCTAACTGCTGAGCTATCTTTCCAGCTTCTGGTTCATCTTTTTAAATTTGAAGATCACAGGTGTGACCCACAACGCCTGACAAACCTACTTACCATGTGTATGTGTGTGTGTGCGTGTGTGTGTGTTTGTGTGTGTGTGTTGGGGGCTAGGGATCAAACCCAGAGCCTTGTGTTTGTTGGCAAATACTCATAAGCTGTATTTCCAGCCCTTTTCTACTCTGTAAGTTTGTGTTGTACAATGCCAATTTTTAAAAAATTAATTATCTTTTTGCTGTGCTCAGAATTGAAGCCAGGGCCTTGGCATGGGAGAGAAGCCTGTTCCTCTAAGCTGTAACTCAGCTCCCTCAGAGCTCTGAGATTATTTTTAGTTATGTGTGTGTCTGCAGGGTGTGTGTGTGTCTATAGAGGGCAGAAGAGGGCACTAGATCTTCCTGGAGGTGGACATTCAGGTGGTTATGAGAGACCTGATGTGGGTCCTCTGAAAGAGCTCATGCTCTCTTAGCTGCTGAGCCATTCCTCCAGCTCCTTGATAAGTTATTCTCTGCTGGTGAAATGAGCCTATTCAAGCTGAATTTAAGTATATAAAAGCAGATTTATTGGGATGCCACTCTCAGGGGTGAGTTCTAGCATCCCAGCACCTGGGGCAGGGGCAGGGGCAGGGGTAGGGCAGGGCAGGTTATGAGGTAGTGGCAAGGGAAGAATCAGCAAGTAGGCGAGAGGTGGAGGGTCAGTGAAAGGAAAGTGACAAAGGGTTGGGGCTGAGGCAGGTCAGGGTGAATGGAGAAATGAGAGGCAGGGACTCTAGGTTGGAAGAGAATTACAGAAACTACAGAGGAATTGGAGCAGAGTGTGGTGAGTGTGAGGGAGTCAGGGGAAAGGGAGCAGCTGCAGCTGGGGAGGATTGGTCAGGAGAAGGAGGAAGAAGATGCTAAAGAAAAACTAGATTAGAGGAATAGAGAGACTAAGGATGTATAAGAGGCCAGGGAAGTCGCCTTGAGGAGGGGGACAGAGGAGAGGGGGAAGAGAAAGAGCATACACATGCAGGGAGAGAGAAAGTGCAGGGAGAGGGATTGAGAAGAAGCGCTAGAGAGATCAAAATATCTGCATTTTATAGGAAAGAGCTTTTGGGGGAGGGCGAGCCCAGCCTCTGGGCTGGAAAGTTGGGGCAGAAGGAGTCCTATGTCAGGTAGGCACTGAGAGATACTGGGAGAACCTGGAAGCCAGGTCCACTTTAGTGTATTAAATCTGCACCTCAGCTGTTTGTCCTGGATCTGAATCCCAGAAGATCTCCATCCTTTTTTGGAGACAATCTGTTGATCCTATGTTCACCTTCCTGCCTGATTTCCAATTTGTAGTTCTTGCCCCCTTTCACTCCTACCTAAGACTCAGTCACATTGGCTACTTGCTCATTTTGTCACTTTAGTTTGAGAGATGGCTCAGAACATAGGTCTAATAGAACGTAGATCAGGGGTTTGCTTTTGTTCTGGCCAATTTTCCAGCATATAGCTGTCACTCAATAAATATTTACATGATCAAATGAACTAACTCTTACCAGTGAGCTTTTACTAAGTATTTATTATGTGCAGGTGTACATCTCAGAGGCCTCTGAAAACTCACAACCACACTATAGTGGGTGGGATAGATATATTTATGCCCTAACTCTGATTCTGAAGGGTGATACAGATAGTAGTTCCTTTTCCTTTCTCTCTCCCTCTCTTCCTCCTTTCCTCCTTTCCCTTTTTTTCTCCCTCCCTCCCTCTTTCTTGTCTGTCTGTCTGTCTTTCTTTGAGACAAGGGTTCTCTGAGTAGCCCTGGCTGTCCTGGAACTCACTCTGTAGACCAAGCTGGCCTCCAACTCATGTAGATCTACCTGCCTCTGTCTCCCAACTGCTGGGACTAAAGGTGTTCATCATCATGCCTGATGGGTAGCAATTTCTTTAAAATGTTTTTTACATTTATTTTTGGCACATGTGGAGGTTAGAGGAGAACTTGTGGGAGACATTTCTCTTCTCGCACGATGTGGCTTCTGGGACTGGCTTTTGTCTGGCTTTTGTGGTGAGCTCCTTTACTCACTGAACCATCTTGTTAGCCTTAGGTTGGCCCTTCTAAGGACTTTTTCAGCAATCTCTAGAATAACAAGAGGTTAAATTTATTGGTGGGGAGCGGGTGGGGCAGTAGGGTAAGGAAGGTTTCCGGTAGAAGAAACAGCAGACACAAATGCTCTGAAGCGTCTGATGTGTTTGGAACTTCCTGAAGGTTCATGTTTAGCGTGGCGTAGAGCACTTGTTTAGGGTGTCTGAAGTTGTGGGTTTGACCCACTATATTGTAAAAGCGTACACACACACACACACACACACACACACAAGAAAGCAAAAAAAAAAAAAAGGCCAGTGTGATGGGAGATTAACAGAGTGGAGAGAGTGATAGTAGATGACGTCCAACATGTATTTTTATATCAACAGCCTAACCCTTAAGCCAGGCAGCTGTTGGGCAAATCTGTGTTCTGGTCTTCAAAGGGCTCACTCATAACAGGAGCTGGTTTATCACTGTCAGAAGAGGGACTGGGCCTAATCCAGTCTCCTGCCTCCGGTGCCAAGGACAAGGGTAGGGCACGGAGGTTTCGGTAAAGATCTGCTGACAGTACGCTTAAGAAGAGAACGGGAAGTATAGGCTTTGTTAAAGGAAGCCTGGGCGGGGTTCTCTGTTTTGGGGGCACTTATTCTCAAGTCGCTACCATCTCCACTAACGGAATCAGAAAGATAGGCGAATGAGATGGGAGGAACCGGCCACAGGCTTTACCCCATAAACTTCAAGAGGGTGGGGCTTGAGGGGTGAGTTGCAAGAGCTACACAGTGGCATCTGATGTAGATCAGGGGCAGGAAGGGGTGTTGGGAAAGCAGATAGACCTTGTAGGCTACGTACAGGCGAAATTTTACCTACAGTGGGATGGACATTTCATTCTGTTTTTTGAAACAATTTATTTAAACACTTGTAGCCTTTAAAGGCCTTGGCTAGAGGCTCCCTTCCCCTCCAATAACCCTCTGGAAAGGATCAGGGCATTTAGGAACTAGTCCTTTTTGCAGTACTTAGATGTGGCCACCAGGGACCGCTGCGTACGGGAGACAGGAGGCGCGGGTTCTTGAGCCGCAGAGAGGCGGAAGCCGATTGGCTGCGAGGCGCGTCGAAAGGGCGGAGCCTGGGAGTCGGGAGTTGGGGGCTGGGAGCGCGCCCCTGGGCCAAACCTAGCGGGACCACAGTCACCTTAGGCTGCTCCGGGTCTGTCATCCTAGCGCGGGATTTCTGTTCAACCTGGCTTTACAGTGGAGCCCGGAGAGCAGTGCTGCGGCCCGGAGATCCGGATAGGGTAGTAGCTGTCACCGCCGCCGCAGGCCTGAGTTACCTGAGCAACTGCGTGTCAGGGGCCCGCCTGCGGGCGGGCGTTAGAGCTGGAGGCTGGGGTGCGCACGGCAGAGGCCGAAGCTCCATCCTCGTCGCGGGGCCGCGGTCCTGACGACCACCAGCGCAGCCGGGGTCCCCAAGAGACCCCGCCAGTTGTGGGGGGCTCTGGCGGGCGGTCTCCAACAGGTTATTCCGGGATAAGCCGGCTCTGGGGCGGGTCCGGGCTTCGCTGAGGGCCGGGCGGCGCGGGGCGGGCCGGCGGTAGAGCACGCCCCCGCCCACTTCGGGCCCGCCCCGCGCCGCCCTCCCGCCCTCCCGGGAGCTGCTGTCCCGGGCCTGGCCCGTGCGCGTCCGCCTGCTGCACCGGGGCACCAGGAGCCGCAGAGGTACGGGACTGGGTCGGGGCGCTGACCTCGGCCTAGGAATCTTAGGATCCCAGAGACATCCGAGTCTGCTGGGGCCTGTAGGTCGCACGTCGAAGCCCTAGCTGCTGAGGCTCTCCGCTGGTCCGCGGGGCGAGGTCAGGTGCCCCCCTTCTCTCCTCCCTTCTCTCCCTCCCCCACCTCAGTGCGGGCGGGAGATTCTGCCCGCCTCCTCCCGCAGGGGTGCAGCAGGCTGCGGAGCTGACAGCGGCCCCGCAGCCACCCTGCTCAAACTCTCCGGAAGCAGCTAGAGCTCAGGCCGCCGCCGCAGCCCCGGTGTACCCAGAGTTGGACCGGAGGCTCCGGATCCTTCTGCGTCCAAACTTGGGGCACTTGACCTTCGGTTGTCTGAGGAGGTAAGCCTGCAGGTGGCTGGACAGCTGCGGCGCCGGGAGGGCATCTTGCTCTGGAGCTGTCGGCTGCACTCTCTGACTCTGGGATTTGATTCTGGCATCCAAAGGTGTCTACAGCAGGCGCATGTTGACTGAGACCCACCGTCATGGATGTGTGCGCCCGTCTTGCTCTGTGGCTTCTTTGGGGGCTCCTTCTGCACCAGGGGCAGAGTCTCAGCCATAGTCACAGTGAAAAGAATACAGGAGCCAGCTCTGGGACGACTTCTGAGGAGTCTACTGAAGCAGGTAAAGAAGGCCTTGCGGCGGGTTGGACTGGGCTGGGGGTTTGATTGACTAAAACTGAGTGGCCCGAAGTGGGCAAGTTGGAATCTCCGCACATGTGAGATACGCCATAGCACTGTGTAGTCTCAGTAGTCCAAGAAGTTCTTTCGTGTAGTAGTCATGCCTAATGTTAGTATTTCCTCTGAGCAACTTTCCTTATCCCTCCTCCGGATGGTTGTGAGAAGCCTCTTGGGGACACCTTGACTTTTTAGATCAGTAAGGTTGAGGCCCCATTCAGGACTTCTTGTCTGGAAGAGTGGCCTTCTCAGATGTTAACATTGCTTTTAGTCAGTTTTATCACTTGAAGTATAAGGAGGTGGGTGGCAGTGGTGGGTTGAGGCCACTCGGGATGGGCAGAGAAGATCAGGGCAGGACTGGGTCTGTTTTTCTACAGCTTGGTGTTCAGGTGTGCCTTTCAGTTCTAACCGCCGTGAGAACCATAGTCCCTCCTTTCCCTTAGGAAATCTGTCTTTTGGTTGTGCCCATGTGAAATATCAAAGCAAGTCCTTAGATGGAATCCTGTTTACCACTAGGGACTTAAATGGCCCTTTCTTGACTTCTTGGTAATAAAAAATCCCGGGACCACTTGTTGACTTAATCCGTTTCTTCTGATTGATGAGAGTAAGGATTCCTTTTATTATTTTTAATCTGTCCTTATTTTCCCTGTATACTTGTGGGGCTTTGTTCAGCAGCAGTAGCTGTGGGCCAATACTTTTTCAGTAGAAAGGAACCTTTAAAAAAATATACAACTAGTTTACACAAAGCTTAGAAGCTCATCAGTTCTCTTTTTCTATTTCTCACACCTTGTCACTATGATCTGCCTCAGACTGTAGCATGAAGGGTTGGGGGCAGAAGAATAGGTGGGGTGTTTGAAGATAGGCAAGCTCACTGGGGGACGTCTCAGTGGGTAACTGCTGATACAAGTAGGTAAAGAATATAAATCATGGCAGGTGAAGTGTTTTTTGGGTTGCATTAGTGGTAGACTTTTTCTTGGGCTGCCCTCGTTCAGCTTTCTTGACTTCGTTGTGTGAAATTTTAGGTGTTTCAAGGGCTAATTTGTAGATGAGGCCAGGACTGTCCCTTGTTCAAGCATGGAATTAGGGTTGTTGCTTTTAGGATTGGTCATTCCTGTATCTCCATAGGAAATCTCCTAGACCTCTGAAACTTAGCTTAAATGTTTTTTCCTCCCATTGGACTATTAGGGGAAAAATTGGTTGAACTGTGAACACTGAGTAACATTTCTGCAGTCCCAGTGACAGACATCCTGGTTTATAATTTATAATTTATCCTCTTGTTTTCACTTCAGAATATGTGTGTATGGCATAAAATCAATTTTTCTGAGAGCTGTTTTGTATGTCAGATCTAAACTAAAAGGATGCAGCTTCTTCGAGTCTCAGGCATTAGCAGGCCTTTAGGAAGTTGACTGTTGGTTTGTGTGTGTGTGTGTGTGTGTGTGTGTGTGTGTGTGTGTGTTGCCCAAGGTAGAGAAGCATTCCAGCATTCCTCAGGAATACCTCATGACGAGTTTATGGAGACATTCCTCATACATCTTATTTTAGAGGACTGACTATTCAGATTATGCCATAAAGGCCTCTCTTTTTATCTTTATTTCCTCTTAGTTCAGAAATTGGCTTCCATTGTTGTAGTAATTATCTTCCAGGGAGGGAAGTCTCAGAGACTCTGTATGTTAGGAGTGCCTGTCGTTTTTTGTGGGAATGTGGGTGTCCTTCCTACCTGTATTGTTTTGGTAGCGTGTCTCCTTGGGTCACTATGGAACTTTGGCTCAGGCAGGGACTTTTTTTTTTTTTTTCCCAAAGAAGTGGCTTATACCCTAGATTCTGTAAAGGGTTTGGGGAGAAACTGTTGATATAGCCAGGAACTCTTGCAGTCTTTCCAAGTCTTCTGTGTTGGCGGAATACATGAGTTCTACTTGCTGTTAAAGCTACCTCTTCTATACCGTTCTTTCTTCCTCTCTCCCTCTCCCTCTTCCCCACCCCTCTATCTCTGTCTCTCTCTCCCTGTCTTTTTCTTTCTTTAGACATAGGGTCTTCAGTAGCCTAGGTTGGCCTTAAACTTAAAATGTAGCTGAAGCTGGTCTTGAACTCTTGATCTTCCTGCCTCCACTATTCAAGGGCTGGACTACAGGCCATAAGACACCACACCTGGCTAGCTACCATTTTTCTCAGCAAGATTCAACGTAACTGGTAAATTTGTATGCTCTGTACAGCTTATATTTTACAGTTACATGACTTATTCTGCAAAGCCTCAAAATATCCCTATTAAAATGCAGGGAAAAAATAATACATCCTTATTTTTACACGTAAGTAAATGCCTTGAGCTATCAAGATGGGTTAGCAAGTAAAGGTTCTGCCTGTGTATATCTGGTGACCTAAACTCAATCCCTGGGACCAAGTAAGATGCAAAGAGAGAATTGACCCTGTAAAGTTGTCCTCTGACCTCTGTATATACATTATGGCACATGTGCTCACACATATACAGTGTGCACATGTATACACACAGACACAGTCACAGACACAGACACACACACACACACACACACTAAAAAACAGAGAAAGAGAGGGAGGCTGAGGGACTGAGAATAGGACTGGGTTCTTTGCTTGGTATCTGAAGCAGGTGCTCTGATCTTACTCTGATCTTAAGTCCTGGACTTCTTCCATCTTCTCAGGTCCTGTCCTGTTAAAGGAGCGCTAGGTGGGGCCTAGAAAATGTTGCTCTCCTCTTGGCAGTTAGGTAGGCCCTGGTGACTTTGTGTCTGAGATCCAAGAAAAGGAGTACTTTTTTTTTCCCCTCTTGCTGGAGAGGTGTTGATAAAAGAATCCCCCTTCCCTCCAATTTTGGATGTATAAGCAAACAATCCATTACCTTTTAATCTGTCATAAGATTTGATTCTAAGGATTTTGCTAAAATCCTTATGGTGGCTAGGTATGATGGCACATGATTATAGTTCCAGCACTCAGGAGGTAGAGATAGAGGCAGGTGAATTTATGTGAGTTCTAAACCAGCCTGGTTTACACAGTGAGTTTCAGGCTGTTAGGAATACATAGAGAAGACTGTCTCAAAAATGTTTATGGTGCACTAATGGTATAGCAAAGTGGTAAAGTGCTTCATTAGTTTATGAAAAGTTCTGGGTTCCATTTTCAGCACCACTTAGAAGAAAAAGGAAAGAAATACTTAATGACTTTTTTATGTTTTCTGTGCATGCAACAAACACTATTAAAATCTTGACCAGGGTCTGGAGAGATGACCCAGCTGTTAAGAACACTTGTTGCTTCTACAGAGAATCTAAGTTCTGTTTTCAGCACATACGTGGTGGCTCACAACCATCCTTAACTCCAGTTCTAGGGGCTCTGCTGCCCTCTTATAACATTTGAGAGCACCAGCATGCACTTGGTGCACATAAATACATGCAGGTGAAACACTCATACACACAAAATAAAAATAAGTCTGAAAAAAAAAAAGACAAAAAAAACAAAAGCCAACCCCTGACCATGGGAGCTAAGGTTATATTGGTAGCTTAGTTGATAGTACATGTCTTGCATGCATGATATCCTGGATTTGATCTTCATTTAACACCAAAACCAAACCTCCTCACCCGTCAACCAGACAAATAGAATTTCCTCTGAACCCTGAGCTTGCAGTGCTCTCTTTAGGCAGTGGATAGAACATTTCTGTCATTTTTTGTCTTAAAAAAGTACCTGAACACCCAGTTGTATTAAGTCATTTTCTCAGTAGAGATCTGCCTATAGCTGTGTTATTCTAGGGCTTACATTTCTTTTTTAAGCTGACTCAGAATGAGTATCAGGAATCTATAAACTCTAGGGTCATTACTTGCAGAAACTCAAATGTTTTCTACAGAATGTATATTGAGTGAGAGACCTCAGGTTGAGTCTGGAGTTGTGGCTGCTATGATAGGTGGTTTTGAGGGTTTCTAATCAGAAACTGGTTTAGCTCGAATAAGGTTGTGGAGGATAGGCATCTATGTAGAGTGCACGCTGTCTTCTCAATCATCTTTGGAGTGGCAGGTCAGAAGCCAGCCAGCCCACCCAATTAGTTGCTGCTGCCTCCAAGGCTATAAATGGCCTGGCCATCTTGGTAGTTATGCTAATTTTAGCTGAGGGTGGCTCCTAGAACAGGGCTGGAGCCAAGAGCAGGTGGGTGGGGCTTGGTTAAAGCTAATACCAGGGGCTGGCAAGAGGGACACACTATCCTGGGGCAGCCAGGACATATTTACTTCCTGGCCTTAGCTTTGACAGTCACCTTTAGCTAGGTTAATTGATTCAGCAAACATTGAACTGTGCCAGCTCATGTGCTGTTTATTCAACAAGTGTTTGACTGACTGCTCTGGGTTATACTGTGTATGCTTTCTGTGGGGATTTAAGGATGAATGAAAGAGTTGTCTTCTTTCTTCATGGAAGTTATACTCTTGCTGGGGAGACAGTTAATAGGCACACAAATAGGCCGGGCGGTGGTGGCGCACGCCTTTAATCCTAGCACTTGGGAGGCAGAGGCAGGCGGATTTCTGAGTTCGAGGCCAGCCTGGTCTACAGAGTGAGTTCCAGGACAGCCAGTGCTACACAGAGAAACCCTGTCTCAAAAAAAAAAAAAAAAAAAAAAAAAAAAAGGAATAATCACACAAATAAACATTGTCTTGTGAAAAGTGGAATGGAGGACAATGCAAACAGGAGAAAGGGCTAGAGGCATAGTTAAAGCTAGAACCTATTGTCTAACAGGATGGAATGTGATACAATGATATCAGCAATAATGATAGCAATCACTGTGCAGCTCTGACTAGCCTAGAACTTGCTGTTTAGACTTGGCAGCCTTGAACTCACAGAGATCCACCTGCCTCCACCTCTCAAGTGCTAGGATTAAAGGCATGCGCCACTACTGCTGGCTCATTATGAACTTTTATTTCATTTAATTATTATAAGCAGCTTCTCTGATAGATGTTATCCTTGTTTTATAGTGCAGCAAATTAAATGAGAGAGGTTAAATAACTTTCCCAGTGTCACACAGAGAATAAAAAGAACCAGTGCTTGAATTCAGGACTCTGATTCTTTTCTTTAGTACTACCTCAGCTTATAAGTTATCTTGAAAAAGTCATAGTGAAGGTGTATAGCATATACATACATACATACATACATACATACATACATACATACGTACTACATACGTACAGCTATGGGAACTCTTGAGGACCAGGTGACTAACCCTGTCTGGGAGAGCTGGGAGAGGCATTACACAGTTTTTCTCAGATCTCAGGGATAAAAAGTGGTTGCTTAATTTAAAAGTTAAGAGATGGAAACATTAAGTAGTTCAGCCTACTTGTTCTTGTATATAAGGAAACTGATACCCAGAGAGGCATTAAATATACATTTCATAGTAGGTTATTGGTAGAGAAACTAGACTAGAATATTTGAGCCAAAGATCCTGACTTAGTTACTAAGTGTGTAAGTCAGAATAATAACTGTTACTATTATGTTATTTTAAATTATTATATTATACTGCTTGCTTCTACTATGGAAGGAACTACCCAGTGAGCCTGAGTCTAATTTTTTTTTGAGGTAGAGTTTCATGAAGCCTAGGCTGGGGCCTTGAGCTTACTGTGTAATGAAGATAATTTTGAGCTCCTGATTTTCCAGCCTCTATCTCCCAAGTGCTTGGGATTACTTGAGTTACAAGTATGTTTGTGCCACCATGCCTGGATTTATTTAGGTAATATTAAATACAACATCATTAACAGATTTAACCAAGTTCAAATTCTAACAGTATAGACTGTGTAGGCAAAGAAAGAGAGATCTGTATAGGTTATACTAACCTAAGGTGACCAAGGAGGGTTAAAGGAAAGGGTATTCTGGATGTCTAGATAACTAATTCACATATGGGATCTCACTGTCGAGTAGTTTGGTAATTAGACAGGTGCTTCATTGTTGGCTAGCTGCTTCATGCGAGCACCTGTAGATAGGAAGAATGCAGTCATGTGTGACCTATTGCTGGTTTTCATAATTACCATAATTTTAAAGTAATGATGAATCTAAATACCATTTTTAGTTATTTGCAACAGTGTAGTACGATGTGAGAATATCCATGATTTTGGTTGGTGACAAAAATTATAGGTACTGTTAATATTGTGGTTGATTTCACATATATATTACATATACACATATATTTAAAAGAAATGCTAACTTGCAGTAAGAGACTATTGAAAATGATAATGTAGGCTGAGTATGATGACGTATGCCTATGATCCCCGGCATTTAGGAGACAGAGGCAAGATGATCATCAAAAGTTTGAGGCCATGGGCTAGATAGATGGCTCAGCAGTTAAGAGTATATGCTGTTTTGTTAGAGGACCAGAGTTTGCTTCCTAGCACCCATATTAGATGCCTCATAACTGCCTATAACTCCAGGTTGAGGGTATCCATTGCTTCTGGCAACTCATATTCATATTCTGTATTCATCTCTACATATTCACATATGCCCACATACACATGATTAAAAATAAATCTTAAAAAAGTTTGAGTCTTGTTTTGTTTTCAGAATGAATTCTCTAACATCTATGGCGTGTTTGACCAGAAGTAATGAGGCCTCCTTAAAGGCAATGGTTTCCTAGGTCTTCAGAGAACTTGGGCTCAAAGTCCTCTATGGAGCCTTTGGTTTCCTGATGGTGGTCTTTGAGACACGTTGCAGAGTGGCTTCATGAGCATGTTGTGGTACATTTCTATCTGTGGGAAATGATTCTCAGGAAACCCAGCAGGCCTGGAGGTTAGGGTCTTGGGGAAAAAAAAAAAGATATCAAACTTAGCTTACTAAGTTTGTTTTTTTGTTATTGTTTATAAAAAATATGAAACCCTAAGATAACAAAATTTAAAATCTTCATATACACACAAATATAAACTAGTAACAGTACAGAGTTTTCTTTATTAAGTCAAGGGTACTTTGTATGACTTTCTGATATTGACATAGTACTTTGTATATATATTTTCCTCCTTGGGATCTTTGTGAAGGAATATAGGAGTGATTGTACTTTATTGTCTTTATTGTGTTAAGCCTGTTAAGCCTACACTGTTGAAGTTTGCTGGAAAAGCAGTAATCAGGGACTATTCACATGAGATCGTATTCCTTCTTTCTTTCTTTTCTTTTTTTGTTTTTTGTTTTTTTTTTTTGTTTTTTGTCTTTGGTTTTTCCAGACAAAGTTTCTCTGTGTAGCCCTGGCTGTCCTGGAACTCACTCTGTAGACCAGGCTGGCCTCGAACCCAGAAATCCGCCTGCCTCTGCCTCCCAAGTGCTGGGATTAAAGGCGTGCGCCACCACCACCTGGCTGTATTTCTTCTTTCAAATGTCTCTTGTTTGGGCCCTTTCTCAGCTTTTGGAGTAGTACTGTTTACTCAAGGCACTTTGTATTAAGCTTTATTTGAATTCAGATCCCTTCTTAATCTTTTATTTACCCTCATTTTTGCTATTTTCAAGAAGAATTTGTAGCTGACAACTTTCCTACTACAGCATATAGCTAAAAAGGAGAGTTTCAATACAGTAACTGGGAATCCAGGCTCATTTTTTTTTTTTGTTTTTGTTTTTTTTTAAACCAAAAATATTACTCATTAGTGTGCTCCACAGTGTGAATTTCTGCCACTTTGGTACTCAGAACCTTTGTCTGCTATAATCTTGCTATAGTTATATTGTCCAAGGTGTTTGACTAGTATAACCATTCATTACAAAGCTGTATTGGGGATTGGCTTAGTTGTTAGAGTGCTTGCCTAGCATACATGAGGCCCTGGGTTTTAATATCTAACAATGAGTAAACTGATCATGGTGGCTCATATCTGTAATCCCAGAACTCAGGAGGTAGAGACAGGTCATCTTTAGCTATGTAAGGACTTTGAAACTAGCTTGGGATAAATGAGGGAACAATTACAGTTCTTAGCACAAGGTTTGGTATATGACATACTGTACATATTATAAGGTCTGTGCATTTGAATTAGATTTTGTTAAGTAGTTTGGATTCTACTGCAGTTTGCTAGGTACTTGAACATTGAAAAATATTTTCCTTGGAGTGGGTTGCTTAAAGAAATAAGCTTCACTTATTTAGAAAGCTCAGTCTTTTAGAATTTCATATTCACTACAGTTGATAAATAAGTCTTGTAATTGTTTCTTAAAAGTAGAATAAAAGACTGATGAGATAGTCAGTGGGTAAAAGCTCTCGTTACACCAGCCTGAAGACCTGAGTTCAGTCCCTGGAACTTACCACACAAGGATTGAACCTAATCCTGAAATTGTCCTCTGATCTCCACATGAATGCTATAAGTTACACCTGTGCATACACGCATACACACACACACACACACACACACACACAGAGAGAGAGAGAGAGAGAGAGAGAGAGAGAGAGAGAGAGAGAGTTACAGTTGCACTAATACAATAAAAAGTGAAAAAAAAATTCAACTCCAGATCAGTTTGGGACCAATAAATTCATTTTACTTGGAAGAAGTATTAACTAATTAATTTACTATGTGTGTGATCATGGTGTATGTATGTGTGTGTGTGTGTGTGTGTGTGTGTGTGTGTGTGTTGAGGGAGGTGGTGGATATGTCTGAGGTTAGAGGACAACTTTCAGTAATAAATTCTCTCCTGCCTTCAAGTGGTGTCCTTGTTAGTTTTTTTGTCAACTTGACACAAGCTAGAGGCATCTGGGAAGAGGAACCTTAATTGAGAAAATACATTTATTATATTGCTTATAGATAAGTCTGTGGTGCATTTTATTGATGTGGGAGGGCCCAGATCACTGTGGGAGATGCCATCCCTGGGCAAGAGGTCCTGGGTTGTAGAAGAAACCTGGCTAAACAATCCATAAGGAATGAGCTAGTAAGCCTTGTTCTTCCATGGTCTTTGCCTCAGTTCCTGCCTTGGCTTTTCCTTGATGGACTCTAACTAGTGAGCCACATAAACCCTTTCCTCCCCAGGTTGGTTTTGGTTATGGTGTTTTGTCATAACAATAGAAGCAACCTAAGACATATAGGTCCCAGGGATCAAACTTAGGTTGCCAGGCATGTGTGTCTTACTGGTTGAACCATCTGGACAGTCCATATGTGTAAGATTTTAAAGAGACTAGGGGCTGGGCGGTGGTGGCACACGCCTTTAATCCCAGCACTTGGGAGGCAGGTGGATTTCTTAGTTCGAGGCCAGCCTGGTCTACAGAGTGAGTTCCAGGACAGCCAGGGCTACACAGAGAAACCCTGTCTCGAAAAACCAAAAAAAAAAAAAAAAAAAAAAGAGAGACCAGGGTCTTATAATTACAAATTCCAAAAGAAAACAGTTAAGAGTATCTGGGATATCTAGAGTATACAAGGCCCTTGGTTTGATTCCCAGCATTGGGAAAGAAAAAAAAAATAAGAGTGAAGAGTGGCTGGGTGGTGGCGGCACAGGCCTTTAATCTCAGCACACATGAGGCAGAGATAGGCAGATCTTTGTGAGTTGGAGGCCAGCCTGGTCTACAGAGTGAGTTCCAGGACAGTCAGGGGCTACACAGAGGAACCCTTTCTCAAAAATCCAAGGGGGACAAAGAGTAAAGCGTGGTAAGAAAAAAACTAATTCCACAAAGAACTCTGCTGAGAGGAGAGAGAGTTGGGAAGTGAGGGGTAGAGCTAGATAGATGCCTAGACAGAGTGGGACGGTCGAGTTAGGTTTTCAAAAATGTCACAGTTGGCCACATCACAAAATTAGGGGTTTAAGGGTCTATCCCTTTTCCTTACTAGCTGTTTGGAAGCTGTTAGTGAAGAGGTTGTCATTTCTCTTTGCCCTGGATCTTTTATTTGTCCTAAAAATTGAGAGTTGGAGCTTGGTAATCTACAGCATGATACGAGGTATTTGGGTCTTCTCAGCCTTTGGATTTATGTGGGCCGTAAAAACTTCATTGAGTTTCTATGAGTATCTCTAAGGGTAGTTGCATCTGCTGTCTTTCTTGAGATGTAGACTCTGGGTACATTGGAAACAAGCTTTCATTTCAGGTTTACTTTTGCCTTGAGAAAATCGTTAATAATATATGGTTGACAGTATTTGACTTTCTATCTGGCTTGAATTCTTCCTTTTTTCTGGTTATAACCACTTTCTTAAGGCCACCTGCAGTCTTGAAATAGTTGGGCAAATGGGCTTGGTCCTCAATTGTGTTGGTTATTTATTGATGCATAGCAAATCATGACAAAATTTCAAGGCTTAAAATAAGCATTTTTAGCCAGGCAGTGGTGGCGCACACCTTTAATCCCAGCACTTGGGAGGCAGAGGCAGGCGGATTTCTGAGTTTGAGGCCAGCCTGGTCTACAGAGTGAGTTCCAGGACAGCCAGGGCTATACAGAGAAACCCTGTCTCGACCTCCCCCCACCCCCCCAAAAAAAAACAGCATTTTTATCTCTTTGTTTCTGCATCTCAGGAATCTGGGTATAGAATAATCTGGTAGTGTGTTGTGCCCTTTCTTGAGGTTACAGTGCTAAAGGTGCAAATAGGGTTTGTGTGTTTTCAAGCAAATTTACATTGGTTTTGGTAGGCTTTGGTCTCTTGTCACATGGGCTTTTCTATTGAGCAGTCTTAGGACATGAGAGCTGGCTTCTTTCTCCCAGAATAAGTGATGAGAGAAGGGGCATGGTAGAGGATACCCAGGATAAAAAGGCTCAATCTTTTTATTGTCTAGCTTTAGAGTTGTTATGCTATCACTTCTTCCATAATTGTCAGGAGAAAGTCACTAGCTCAGCCCATATTCACTAATGGGTCACACAGAATGTGAAGACCAGAAAGGCAGGGATCATTAGAGTTGTCTTGAGGCATGCCTCTGGTGTCACTCATGAGCCATGCTCTTGGGAACAGTGCTTTTCAGGTGCTATAGCCTTTTGGATTTTCCTTCACTTCTTTTGTTTATCTCCTAGAATCTGTCCATCTGTATGTCCGTCTTTCTTTCTTTTTGGACACAGGGTCTTGTATAGCTCAGAATGGCTTTGAACTCCCTATCCTTCTGCGTCTACTTCCAAAATGTGGGATTATAGATCTTTGCCTCTTTGCCCTGAACTTTGTAGAATCTTTTTCCTTTTTCTTTAAAAGTAGAGTTTCACTATATAGCTCTGGTTGTCCTGGAACTAGCTAGCTCTGTAGTAGACCAGACTGGTCTCAAACTCACAAAAATTCCCTTGCCTCTGTCACCCAAGTAGAGGTCAGAGTAAAACTTTCAGAAGTCATTTCCACTAGAGTTTTGGAGAATAAACTTGGGTCATTAGGCTTACATGGCAAGTGCTTTTAATCTGCTGAGCCAGCTCCCTGGCCTTTCCTCCTAGGACCTTTGTATTGCCTTTGATATCATGTTTGTTAGTTCATAATGACTTCTTTGCTTTGGCATGGTGCTTCTCTTTCTCCTTGCTCCCCTCAAGCCCAGTCCTAACTAGATTTTTATCCTAGGCTCTGGTGCTGTTTCCCAATAACTTGCTGATACTGATGTTGAAGTCTTCACTACTACAATTTGGCTTCTAGACATAAATGTACAGGAGGATTAAAGTAACTTATACATTGACAGATGAAAAACTTACTCTGGGTTGGGTGTGGAGGTAGAGATAAGTGGATCTCTGTGAGTTTGAGCCCAGCCTGGTCTACAAAGAGAGTTCAGACAAACTAGGACTACATTGTGTAAACATGTCTCAAGAAGAAAAGAAAGGGGGAAAAAGTTACTCTGCCTTTTTGGCCATGGGCATTAGCTACTAGGATTTAACATCCTAGTGTGTCATGACTGGAAGGAGTTTTAGGTAGTATCTCTTATAAATGTCTTATTTTACATATGAGAAGAATAAGCAAGTTTTCCCAGTATATTTCTGAGCCAGGGATAATATCTGATGTTCTTTAATTCTCACTCAGTGTTGTTCCTACTTTGTGGTGGAGCCTCTCTGCTATTCTCACAGATGTTTGCATATGAAGTCTCCAGGACCCAAACAGAAGAGAGGTCCAACTTCTGCTTCTTAGGTCCTACCCAGCTGGAAAGCATTGATGTAAGGTTTAAAAAAGTAAGTCCAGCAGTGTGCATTGCAAGTGGTGACTAATATCTGCGCTCTATACTATCCTCTTGGTAGTTCAGTTCAGAGAAACAAAAGGTCTCTATTCAGGCATATAGAATAGACTTCTAAAGGAGGTGGATCAGAGCCTTATGCCACATGTCACACCATTGTTTGACTCAGTGGGTTGTACTAGGGATTTGAAGCTTCTACAGACAGGGATGATGTATAAGCCTGTAGGGTTACTTGTTGTCACCTGAAAAGTCCCAAGGAGAAACTTTGTAGGCTCTGAGACTCTTAACTCTTTCCTGTTAGTATACTTGCTAGGGCAGGTGAGAGTTTGTTAGGGGAAACTATGGTTCTGTCACATCTTTCAGAGTAGAGTACATTTGTTTTGTATGAGAGAATATTAAAGAAAAAGCCTGAAATGAGCCAACAGGAATATAACTTTGTTTTCTGCTGGGGAGCTTAGAATAGAGAAAGTGCAAGGCTACAGAGTCTCTGTTGCTCTTTGGGCTCGGGTTCCAGCTGCAGAACACTTCATTCACTTTCTCTCTGCTCCATTCATTGCACACTCTTGGCATAGTTCTTTATCTTGGTCTACCAAACATGCTGTTGTTGTTATTATCCTTATCATTATGATTTTTGAGATAGGGTCTCACTATATAGCTCTTGGTGTCCTGGACCTTGCTATGTAGACCAGGCTGGCTTCAAACTCATAAACACAGAGATCAACTTGCTTCTCCCTCTCAGATGCTGGAATTACAGGTATATGCCACCACATCCAGCTAAGCATGCTATTTATTGCTCCTTTAAAATTTTTTTTATGTAAAAATTCTTAACTTCCAGAATGTTCTCCCCCATCTCATATTCTTATCCATTCTCTCAGTCCTTGGTGCTGGCCATGACATACATCTCATCTCTGACAAGAGTCTTGTAACATTTACTATCTCCAGTACAGTGTATGCACTTTATACTTTGTTCATTCTTTTTCACTGAAAGGCAACATTGTGTGGTGTCAGGAGCACTGGAGCCAGCCACAGTATTGAAAGACTAAGACAGCAGAAGGAGGAGCATCAGGAGTTCAAGGCCAGCCTGGGTTTTATGAGACCCTTAAAACAAAACAAATACTTGATAAAAGTTGTCGCCTTTCTAACAATGATTTCAGCCATAGTACCTTTTGATTGAAATTGAAAAATAGACTTAAGGACTGGGCAGTGATGGTGTATACCTTTAATTTCAGCACTGGAGAGACAGAGGCAGGAGGATCTCTATGAGTTTGAGGCCATCCTGGTCTTCAGAGAGATTTCCAGGATAACCGGAGCTACATGGAGAAACCCTTTCTTAAAAAAACAAAAAAATCAAGAGGATTTAAAAGAGAGTTAGTGTATATGAAGGGTTTTAAAGATTAATTTTAAAATCCTCTTGTTAAAATCTTCTTGTTTATGTATTTTCATGTCTTTTGAGGGCAAGGGTTTGATTTGTTGACCATAGTACGTGAAAATATCTAGCTTACTCTTGTGTCTGTCACAGTGTTGGTCAGAGAGCATGTATTTAATAGATACTTGTTGAATAAACAAATGAGCACATAATACTGAATTAATCTTAGGACTGGGTAGTGAGAGCACCAAGAAAATCTATATTGGTTTCTGCAAAGGTTTGGGTAAGTATGCCTTGGAATTAGAGTTTGAATTTACATGCTTGGTGTCCCGTGGGTTTTATGGGTACCATTTTTCGGCCTGGCCAAATGCTTCATTTTTATTTCTTGAGCACCTAATGAAGCTGTGCCACTGACAGTTTCAGTCATACTCTGTGGGGAATATTTTGCCAGTGTCTCTGGTGGGTAGTTTTTGTTTGAAACTGTCATGATTACCTTGATCAAGTGGCTGTAATAGGAATGGAGGAAGGCCAGGCCCAGGAAGGACATGACCCTGTGGACAAGGCTACCTTAGGTCCTGTTGCTCTGTCTTGGTTCTACAGTCTACATGGGTTTATTTCATGTCAGACATAAGGCAGCCAGAGAAACAAAACAAACTTTTTAACAGCTTTTCTTAGCAGCCGTGGAATGGAAAACGGAACCTTTTATGGTCCCCACAGCTGAGTTTGTTGTGTAGTAGGGAGATGGGATATTCCTAGGGTGATTGCCTTTAAAATGTTATCTGTGGTGCTGAGAACTCCATGGACCTTTCCTTCAGGGCATTAGGGAGGGGTCTTTCTGAACTTAATGGAAAATGTCAAAAGAAGACAGCCCATTGTGCTGTCAGCATGGCCCAACTAGAACAAACCTGTCTTTTTCTTCTGTTAGCCATATTTCCAGAGTTCCTGGCAGCCTTGTGTTGTGCCCTGGTCTAGATAATGACAAGAAATCTCACTGGCAGGCAGGCAGGCAGGCAGGCTTCCAAATCTCATGTGTCTGTAATTTTCAAAGTGTGATTCAGTAGCTCTGTACTTGTTTGGCCTCTCTGGGTTATCTCAGGCCTCTCAAGAAGCTCTCAGAACTCTCACCACCACAGTGTACGTTAAAACAAATGTCCCTGTGTTTGCCAAGTTCTCAGAGCGAGATTCTAAAATATACCAGCCAGGGAAGAGAGATGCCCTATGTGTATATCTGTCTCTCCTTAGCTTAGAAAGAAACCTGTGTCTCATGTTTGTGTGTTGTTTTATGAAAACAGAGGTCAAATTTGCAGTGGTCTTGTTTTAAGAAACTTTTGCTGACAAGGGCAAAAGCCACAGGAACTCATACTACATATATCTAAAGAGATAAATATGTAATTAACACAGCTCAGCTCATTGATACGAATGATGATGATAGCTAGGAGTTGTTGAGCTTCTGGGTAGATTCTTTACAACTATATAACAACCCGTAAGGGTGTACATTGTTCACCATGTTTCTGAGAACTTAAGGTAATCTTTTCAAGAAGACTAAATGGGGATTTGAATTGAGCATTATCTGAGCTCAAGTCCAACAGTAATTCTATTTTTGTTTAATAACTCCTGTGAAGGGAAAGAAACTGCTATCTGGATTTAAGGAAAGTAAGCATTTTGACTAGAAGCAGTATAACTGTTAATGGTATTAGTTTATTCTGCCTTGAAGTGGCCTGAAAGAAGCTAAAATTAGGAGTTTGAGGGTTGGAGAGAAAGAGTCACTGTTTTACTTATGAATTTTGAGTGGGTAGTATCACTTGGTGAAGTGTTTAGCTACTGTTTTATATTTAGTTTGTATCTTCCAAAAGTAGTATTCTGGTTGGATTGTTCTAGATATAAGACTTAGGATAGTGGTTGGATATAGTGTCTTTACTTCAGTTAACATTTAACATATCATTATATATGACACTCTGTGTCCAATAGACGTATTCAGTATAATAGTAGGAGCCAATCCTATTATCTTTTAAAATAAAGGTTCTTTTATAGCCCAGGATAGCTTCAAACTCAATATGTAGCTCTCTTGATCTTTTTGCTTCTATCTCTCAAGTCCTGGGATTGTATTTATTTGCTACCACTACCTGTTTATTTGATATGAGAATGGAACCCAATATGTGCTGAACAAGCACTTTATCAACTGAACTACCTATTCTATCTTAGGAGTAAGGTAGATAATTTTACATCATACTATTTTATTATTTCATGTGTATATGTGCAGGTGCGTGCATGTGTGTGTGTGTGTGTGTGTTGGCCAGAGTACAACTTTGGTGTTGTTCCTTAGGTGCTGTCCATTATCCTTTTGAGACAGGACTTCACACTGCCCTGAAACTCACCAAATAGGCTAAGCTGGTTAGACAGCAAGCTCCGAGGATCTATCTTTACCACCCTAGTGTGTTACAAAGGAGTGCTATCGTGCCTCACCTTACTTTAAAAAAAAGAAATTACATTTTATTTATTTGTTTTGTCCATATGCATGTATGTGTGTGGACATATGTATGTGTTGTGATCAGAGGACAATTTGCAGGAATAGATTCTTGCTTTTTACTATGTGGATCCTGGGGATAGAAAAAGGTCGTCAGATTTGGAGGCAGATGACTTTCGCTTGCTGAGCTGTCTGTTGGGTGATGCCTGGCCTTTTTTTTTTTTATTATTTACATTTTAAAAGATTTATTTATTTTATTATTTTATACATATGAGTGTGTGAATGTTTTGCTTGCATGTATATATGTGCATCATGTGCAGGTCAGATGCCCACTGAGGTCAGAAGAGAACATTGGGTCCCCTGAGACTGAAGTTATAGAAGTATAAGAGCCATCACGTGGGTGCTGGAAACTCAACCTGGTCCTCTGCAACAGTAGCAAACACTCTTAACCACTGAGCCAACTCTTCAACCCTAATTTTATTTTTTTGTGGTAGTGTCTCACTATGTAGCACTGGCTGGCCAGGAACTCACTAAGTAGACTAGGCTGGCCTAAAATTAGAGATGTGTCTGCATCAGTGTTCTGGGATTAGAGACATGCCATCAATATGCCTTGTTTTTATTTTATCTTTTTCTGTTTTTTGTTTGTTTGTTTGTTTTGGTTTTTTTTGAGACAGAGTTTCTCTCTGTAACAGCCCTGGCTGTCCTGGAATTCACTTTGTAGAACAGGCTGTCCTGGAACTCAGAGATCTGCCTGCCTCTGTCTCCCAAGTGCCAGGATTAAAGGTGTGTGCCACCATGCTCAGCTGGCTTTTAAAATTTTAAATTATGTGTATGTGTGTGTTTGTATGTACATATGTGCACATAAGTGGAAATGCCTCTGGAGAAGAAAGTTTCAGATACCATTGAGCTGGAGTTATAGGTGGTGGTAGTGAACCTCCAGCGTAGGTGCTAGCAACTGAACTTGAGTCTTCTGAAAAACAGTACCACCCTTAAATGCTACACTGAGCTGAGCTATCTCTTCATTCTCTGGTTTAACACAAAACCAAGACCAACCAGACAAAAAAACATGGCTTCTGGGTATCAAACTTGAGTCCTGGTACTTTCAGGTCAAGTTCTCCCTACTCCACATGATCTTTTTATGTTTTCACAGCTCTCTTATTGTACAAGATACACTGCCTAGCTTCAATGACTTGTTTTTTTTTGTTTGTTTGTTTTGTTTTTTTGAGACAGGGTTTCTCTGTGTAGCCCTGGCTGTCCTGGAACTCACTCTGTAGACCAAGCTGGCCTCGAACTCAGAAATCCACCTGCCTCTGCCTTCCAAGTGCTAGGATTAAAGGTGTGCACCACAACTGCCCGGCTCTTCAGTGACTTGTAATAAGTATTATTAGTCGTGTTGGAAGGACGAAGGGACCACCTGCACCTAGCAAGACTAGAGAAGCTTTGTGGAAGAAGTAGCAGCTTAGTGGGTCTTCTGGTACTAAAGGCAGAAATATAAGGAAGGTTAAGGGAAGCATTCCAGTTAGAGGCAATGTCATGAATAAAGGTATGGAGAGAGAAAAACTGGAAGTTTGGGAGATATTAGTCCAGAGTACGTGTGGTAGCCATGCAGGAAAGTGCTATAAAGTAAAGTACAAAAAGTTCATTGAAGAAAGGTCATGAAGGGCTCCAGATATTAAGCTAAAGAGTTTAGTCCAATGCTTTTCAACCTGTGGGTCAGATTGCATATCAGATATCCTGCATATTAGATATTTGTATTATGATTCATAATAGGAGCAAAGTTACAGTTATAAAGTAACAATGAAAATAATTTTATGGTTGGGGGGTTACCATAACATGAAGAACTGTATTAAAGGATTGCAGCATTAGGAAAGTTGAGAACCACTGATTTAATTTAGACTTTATCCTAGGCAGTGAGAGAAGTCCTTGTAGGTTTTGAGCAGGGAAATGACAGGACCCAAGTGGTTATTTAGGAAGATTGAATTGAATAGAATATTTACAAAATGTTGGCAGGAAAAAGAAAGATTAGAAAGGGGACTTTGAAACTGTGTATGAGGCCAGGCAGTGCTGGCGCACGCCTTTAATCCCAGCACTTGGGAGGCAGAGGCAGGAGGATTTCTGAGTTCGAGGCCAGCCTGGTCTACAGAGTGAGTTCCAGGACAGCCAGGGCTATACAGAGAAACCCTGTCTCGAAAAACCAAAAAAAAAAAAAAAAAGAGAAACTGTGTATGAGCAGAGGAGGTAAGAGTGCTGTGGAGACAGAATAGGTGGACTTAAGTATAGTCACAAGAGTTGAAGCCACGCTCGTGTTTTGAGTTCAGTAAGGAGACTAGCCCTGCCATTAACAGAAACCATGGCAGCCAAGAGTGCCAAGTGGAGGGGCAGTTGACCTTATTTGAAATGCTGGGCAAGGGGCCATACTCCACAGTGTTCCTGGAATCCCTTTCTTGCTATTAAGTTTGCTGACAAGAGCTGGACCTTTGTTCTAGGAGTATCAGAAAGGGTCATGGAGGTAGACAGTCCTGAATTCAGGCCCATGCTTTGTCACTTTCTTCTATTCTTTTGTTTTTGAGATTGACCCTCATTAGCACTAACTGACCTCAAACTCATTATGTTGTAGAGGCTGGCTTTGGCCCCATCCTCCTGCCTCTACCTCCCAAATGCTTGGATTTTAAGAATGCACTACCCTGCCCAGCAAAAGGTTAAAAGAGCTTGGGTCTCCCTTCCCATCTCTTCTCCTTTCCCCTCTCCTCTCTCACCTCTTTTTGTTTTTTTTTTCTCATTATGTAACCCTGGCTGGCATGCAACTTAATATGTAGACCAGGCTGGCTCTAAATTCACTGAGATCCACCTGCCTCCCAAGTGCTGAGATTAAAGGCATGTACCACCATGCCTGACCTTACTTTTTCTCTCCCTTTCCCTGTCTGAGAATGTCTTATGTAGCCCAAGGCTAATCTCAAACCCATGATCTTCCTGCCTTAGCTTCTTGGTGCTAGGAACTCTACATCTGGCGGCTTCTCTTTTTTCCCCATTCCCGTTCTTTCATTCATTTGTTCATTTGTTATTTTTGTTTCAGCATCTCACTCTATAGCCCAAGCTGGCCTGGAACTCAATATGTTGGCTGGGCTGGCCTGATAATATTAGCAACCCTTCAGCCTCAGCCTCTCAAGTGCTGGAATTATAGCGATAAGCCAACACACTTTTTTTTTTTTTTTCGAGACAGGGTTTCTCTGTGTAGCCCTGGCTGTCCTGGAACTCATTCTGTAGACCAGGCTGGCCTCGAACTCAGAGATCATCTGCTTCTGCCTCCTGAGTTCTGAGATTAAAGGCGTGCAGCACTAACTCCTGTCTTTAAACACATTTTAATTGACAGAAGGAGAGTGACTGACTGTATTACACTGACATTACACCTGGTGCAGTTGCAGAGGAGAGAACTTCAGCTCCTGAGGCTGTTGTAAGTGGACCCAGTGTGGATACTGAGAACTAAACTCAGGCCTCTCTGAAAGCAATATATAATCTAACCACTGAGAAATCTCTACAGGCTTACAAAATATTTTAATTAACTTGATAAATATAGAGTCTTATTGTATCCTAGGCTGTCCTCAACTCACTATGTAGCTGAGGACAACCTTGAATTTGTGATCCTTCTGTCTCTATTTCAGTGTTGGGATTATTGGCATGTACTAGCACACTTAGTTTTGTTTTTTTCTGTTTTTTTGTTTGTTTGTTTTCTTTTGGTTTTGGAGATTGAACCCAGGGCCTTATGCATATTAGACAGGCACTTTACCACTGCTATATCCTTACCCCTCTTTTGAGTTTTAAAATCACTTCTTTTTCTGAGGACTTTCCCTCCCTCCCTCCTTTAAATATAAGCACTGGGCTGTGTGAGCTTGAGGACTTTAGTTCTGATCCTTGGGATCCACATGAAAGTGGAAGGAAACAACCAACTCCACAGAGTAGTCTTCTGATCTCCACACAGGCATCAAACACACTTAGCACATATACACACTCATAAATAAAAAGTGAAAAGCTTTACCAGCATGGTGGTAGAGACCTTTAATCCCTGCACCTAGGAGGCAGAGGCAGTAGAACTCTGTAAGTTCAAGGCCAGCTAGGTCTACATAGTGAGTTCCAGGACAGCCAGGACTACACAGAGAGACTATGTCTTTTTTTTTTTTTTAAAGATTTATTTATTTTATGTATGTGAGTACACTGTCGCTTCCTTCAGACCCACTAGAAGAGGGATTGTATCCCATTATAGATGGTTGTGAGCCACCATGTGGTTGCTGGGAATTGAACTCAGGACCTCTGCAAGAGCAGTCAGTGCACTTAACCACTGAGCCATCTCTCCAGCTAGAGAGACTGTGTCTTAAACAAACAAACAAACAAATAAACACACACACACACACACATACACACACATGTTTTTAAAATGGTAAGACCTATAAATTAATATAAATATTTAAAATAATACAAAAATGCAAGTATTGTTGTGATGAGGTTACTCTTGAACTGAGGGATCAAAATTACTTTGGCTTCCTTGCATTCTAGCATGAATTAGGTTGGGATATAGTTTTTATGAGAATGGGGAACAGTAGGACTCTGGGTTTGGGGAGAATAGTTCTGTTAGCTAAGTTTACCTGTACATGATGGATGTCAGAATCACAGGATATACTAGATACTACTGTCTGTCTGGTAGCTTATGCGCAGCAATTTTTCTAAGCTGAACATGTGAGCTATACTCTTAGATAGAACTTGGAACTTGGTGAGTCTGATTCCCTAAAGAATTCAGTGATGAAAATTAGGGCACTTGAATAGATCTAATTGGCTGAACTGTGTGAAGGACAGAGGCTTTCCCTGGGGGCCTTTTAAATCTCCTACGGTTATAGACTTTTAAGGTTGAACTAATTAAAATACATTGGCAGCTGGACTCAATACTTTCCATGTACTAGGTTTTGTTCCAGCCTCCTGGAGTTCTAGCAGTTGCCATAAGACTGCCTTTCTTGAGGAACAGAGGAGTGGATTTCCATTTCTTCATGTACTAAATATTATGATGTATCATTTGTCTAATATAGGCTGACAGACATCTGGTAGTAGAGTAAAATGTGTGTTGAGACTTGGATATGACCTGGATTTGCTATTTTCAGACTCCTAAGATGCCTTTGGGTTTGATTTCTTATTTTGTTTTATCTCTTCCCACCACCAATGTCTTTATTCTGTTAGCTGGCAAGTAATTTCTCACACCCTAGGGTATCATTCCCTGATGTGTGTCTGTTCTAACTAGAAAAAGGGATAAGGAAAGGTTTTAGTCTTACCATGTGCCAAGTCAGGCTAGTGTTTTATTGATTTATTGATTTATTTATTTATTTACTTTTTCTTTTCTTCTTCTTCTTCTTCTTTTTTTTTTTTTTTTTTTAAGACAGGGTTTCTCTGTATAGCCCTGGCTGTCCTGGAACTCACTCTGTAGACCAGACTGGCCTCAAACTCAGAAATCCGCCTGCCTCTGCCTCCCAAGTGCTGGGATTCAAGGCATGCACCACCACTGCCCAGCTGTACAACTATTTTTTGAGGTGTACTTTGCAATGCCTGTGTTATAGATGAGGAAATGAATTCAGAGGAGAAGAATACGTCTGATGGTCATTACAGCTTGTTATCAATTAAATCAGAATTCAGGTATCTCTTAGGCTTCTGGTTACTTTCCTCAGGTAGTGTAAATGACATCATGTTTTATTGTTGCTTTGCAGTCAATTGCTCAGGCTGATCTTGAACTCCTAGGCTCAACGATTCTCTTCTGTCAGCCTCCCAAGTAGCTAGGACTGCATGCTTGCCACTGTGCTCGCCCTCATATCCTTTTATCCTTCTAAGCCTGGCTAAGTTCTCAGTTTCAGGAAGTCTTCTCCAGTTTCTAAAGTTAAGAACTGATTCCTCTGCATCCTTGTCTTACTGCTCCTATTCCTTCAAGGAGAGTTGAATGAAGTTGTGGGGTTGGAATTTAAGCTGTCATGACAGACTGATGAAGGTCAGGGTTTGCATAGAGTCTTGGCTAGCTCTTCGAGTAAAGCCCAGCCTTTGGTTTGCTTAGTGTGCTGTTTTATACCGGTGCAATGGATCTCTATCCAAGGGCATTCTGATTCATCACTTCCTTCATGTTATTTTTCTTGGTGTTTGTCTTTACAGTTGCCCTTGGAACCAGTAGAGCTAGGCTCAGTGTTGTATGGGTAGAAAAATATAATCAAGCTTTAGTTGCTGGAATATGTCTGCTGACTGTGGTGTTTGTTGGTTTTATTTACTTATATATATATTTTGCAAAGACATATTGAGTTATTTACCCAGCATTTGGGACATACACTTTCTGTAACATTTGCCCTCTGAAATGCATCACTTTACAGAATAAATGGGCTTTCCTAGAAGAGGCAACCGTGTGTAATGCCATTTTAAAAATAAGTTGAATTTTCTTTCTCAATGACTGAAAAATAATTATAAAAGTATTTTTTGCATTTTTAAATGCAAATAGGTTATATGCTTTTCACAAAATGTTTATTTTTTTATTATTTTTAATTATGTGTAAGGTGTGTGTATGTTAGTGAGTGTGTGTTCACATGAGTCCAGATGTTCTCAGGGGCCAGTGGTATCAAATCTTATGGCGATGGAGTTACAGATGATTGTGAGCTGCCTGAAGTGGGTGCTGGGAACTGAATTCTGATCCTTTGAAAGAGCAGCAAGTGCTCTTAAGTGCTAAGCCATTTCTCCAGCTGCCTTCCTACCTCTAGTTTTGAGACAGAGTCTGTCTATTTCCTGGCTAGACTGGAACTCACTACATATTCCAAGATGGCCTGGAACTCAGAGAGATCTGTCCTCCTCTGCAAAGTGCCAAGATTAAAGGTGTGTGTTTCCACTCTCCAAATATATGTTTTATTTTTACCATCAAAAGATTGTTCCTTTAGGAACATATTGTAAATTCATCATAATTGAATATAATAAAAGCATACTTTATAGAAAGTGGTAAGATATAATATTAATAATCAAAGTAAATTCTACAGCTGGTTGATATATAGCGGATTTTTTTTTTTCCTGAGGCAGGGTTTTACTGTGTAATCTTGGCTGTCCTAGAACTCACTGTATACCAGGCTGACCTTGAAACTCACAGAGATCCTCCTGCATCTGCTTCCTGAGTGCTGGGATTAAAGGTGTGCACCACAACTGCTTAGCACATAGCAGATTTTTAAAAAATTGAGAGACAGGACTGGAGAGATGGCTCAGCAGTTAAGAGCACTGACTACTCTTCCAAAGGTCCTGAGTTCAATTCCCAGCAACCACATGGTGGCTCACAACCATCTGTAATGGGATCCAGTGCCCCTTTCTGGTGTGTCTGAACACAGCTACTCATATACATAAAGTAAATAAATCTTTAAAAAAAATTGAGAGACAGTTTCTCATGAAGTTCTAGGTTGTCCTGGAGCTCTCCATGTAGCTAAAGCTAGCCTTAAGTCTCCTGTCTCTTCCTTCCCAGTGCTGGGATTATAGACATATGCCACTATCGTCTAATCTCAGCAAGAACATTTTTGTTGCTATTTGTTTATTTATTTTGGTATAATGGGAAGTCTGAACTAGCTTAGTGACACACTATTCCTTTGGTTTCTCTTCACTGAAGCAGTCTTGGGAGGGGAGAGGGATGTATTCTGTGGCCATGGGGCTGTGTGGTAGCTGAGTCCCTCTACTTAGTGTAGCTGTAGTAGGATAGTAACTGAGCATTCTAGGTGTCAGCTTGCCTGTTACATGGGAATACTACCTATCTTGTTTAATTTTAGAGGGCTAAATAAAATTATTTATGTGAGAGTGTTTTGAAACCTTGAAATACTTTTATTTTCATAATAAATAAATACTGGGTAGCTGGAATGGATTTGCTAGCATTTCAAGGAAACCTTTGATTTAAGATATGGCTTGATGTAGGTGGGAGGAAGGATACAGAATTAATGGATACACAGTTGAATGTTGTTTGGGCAGCAGCTGTGGTGAGAGAAAGGAATGTATTCATTACTGTAGTATGTATCTATTCTATTCTGCTTAGTGAAGGAGAAAGAAAACTGGTCAAATATAGAAGTTGCTCCATAAACTCCATAAACCCTATAAACCCTGTCTCAGATGTTGCTGTGTATTCACCCAGGAGTAGTGCCTAGGATGTAATAAACTGTCAGTAAATATTTGCTGAAAAAAAGAAAGCTGAGCTTTGGAGTCAGAAGAACTGAGTTATTACTTGGGTTCTGTACTTTGCCAGCTCGTTTTCTGGAAAGAATACCCAGATTTTTTTCTTTATAAAATGAGACTATGATTAGCTATAACGCAAATATAACCAAAACCAAATATTTTTAATTCTTTGTTTAGGGGTCGAGAAATGTCTCAACAGTTAAGAATACTACTTGCTGTTCTTCCAGAGGACCTAGGTTTGATTTTCAGTACTTATGTGGCAGTTCATAATTATCTATAATTCCAGTTGTAGTTGCTCTGGTCCCATTTTCTGATATTTGAGGGTACCAGATGCTAAACTGCACAACATGCAAGCAAAACATGCATGCATGTTTGCTTTGCCAAACATGCAAGCAAAACACCCATACATAAAAAAATATAAAAAACAAAAACAAACAAACAAAACCCAAAAACCAAAAAGCAACTTTCTATAAAGCCTAGTACATAGTGTACTTAATAGTTCTTTTAATTTTCCCTTTCTGGTTCACAAAGTATAGTGGGTGCACCAAGGAAGAAGCAGAACTGCTCGTGAGGCATTGCCCTTATAGAGTTGGTCTGATGGTGCATGAGCTCAGAACTGTTGATACTCTTTCTAGGGAACCTCCTAGGATTAAACAGGGTCTTAGAATTGATATCCTCTGCTTTTCTGGATCTCCCAGGATCTTGGTAGGAGGGTTTGAATCTTGTCCTTCTAGAGAAGGTTACATTTGCACTGTAGGGTTCTACAGAGGTTGTTTTAGAAGAAGCAACTTCCATTGAGGATCTGGATTTAGCTGATTTGATGTAGGCTCTTATAGCTAGCCACCAGCTCCTCCATCCATCAGACTTCCAATAATTAACTGGCTTTGAAAACATGTGTTCAACTTGACTTGTTCCAGATAATTGTAAATTCTCTGAGGAGTTGGAGCAGAGCATGTTCACTTGGTTTAATCAGGTATTTATAAGTTGACCTTTCCTGGTAAAAACCTCATTTTGCCGTCATGCCTGAGTAACTCTAGCAAGCTTAACCTTACAACAGTGAAAGCAGTTAAACCAGAGTTTCAAATTTGGTTTTTCTTGTACTAGTTGTGTGACCCTGGGTTAATCATTAATCTCTCCAGAATATTGTAAGAATATATTCGAGGGCCACAGATTGGCCTTTAACAGCATTTATTGATGAAGCTGGAGAGATGGCTCAGTGGTTAAGTGCTCTTGTTGCTCTCTCAGAAAACCTGGGTTTGATTTCCAGCACCTACATGGTATTTATTTATTTATTTATTTATTTATTTATTTATTTATTTATTTTTGGTTTTTTCAAGACAGGGTTTCTCTGTATAGCCCGGGCTGTCCTGGAACTCACTCTGTAGACCAGGCTGACCTGGAACTCAGAAATCCGCCTGCCTCTGCCTCCCAAGTGCTGGGATTACAGGCATGCATCACCACTGCCCAGCATCTACATGGTATTTAACAACTGTCTGTAGCTCCTGTTTCAGGGAAATCTAATGGTCTTTTTTGGCCTCTGTGGACAACAGGCATGCTCATGGCAGGCAAATTACTCAAACACGTAAAACCAAAATAAAATCAAAATAATTTGTTGATGATTTTTTTTTTTTGTTTTGTTTTGTTTTTCGAGACAGGGTTTCTCTGTGTAGTTCTGGCTGTCCTGGAACTCATTCTGTAGACCAGGCTGGCCTCGAACTCAGAAATCCGCCTGGCTCTGCCTCCCAAGTGCTGGGATTACAGGAGTGCGCCACCACCACTCGGCTTTGTTGATGATTTTTATTGTCAGTGTTATTTGAAGTCTAGAGTTCTTGAAGGTCACAAGGAACCCAATTGTGTTTCTTATCTTTATGGGATACTTCTGGAGTCTTAACTTCCAAGCATCAGTGATAATATTATGTAATCTTGAAGACTGTTGGCTAACAAGTTGGGCTGAGCTTAGATGCAGTACTTAAATACTCAAGTGTCCTGGCTCTGAGCCTCTTGAGGGCAAGGAAACTAGGTTGTAGGCATGGTTTCAGTGTCAAACATTGTGAGAAATTTTTGTTTTTGTGAAGGAGTTTGGCATTAGAATTGTTTTTGACTTGACTTTACAGTCAAGAACCTAGTTGTTATTGAGAAATTTTAGTTATTTCTGAAACTAGATATGGTCCCCAAGCTATTTGTTAAATACTTCTGTGTTCTTCCTGAATTATCACCTTTCTACCTGAAGGAAAATTAGATCTAGAACATTGTGCAATGGTGGTATCTTTGACTCTAGAAGGCTGTTTTAGGAGAAGTCAGCCAGAACGTGTCTCATACGCCACAGGCATGGACTGCTCTCTGCTGTAGGGAAAACAGGATGAGATACAGGGATCAATTGGGTTCTATTTAAAAGGGAGCTTCCTTTTTCTTTGGGACTTTTTAGAATTCCTGACATACAGGAAATGACTAGAAAATATGACCAAGGGAATGTTACTTAGTGCTAAGGTGCCAGGTTTAGACGACTGAAGGATGATAAGACTGGCTTCCTGAAGAGACATAAAGGCAGAACTAGATGGGGAAACATTTGTAACTTGAGTTATTCATTTTATTAGAACATGCTACCGTTGGTCTTCTTTTTAAATTGAGTTTAAAGTTACATGACAGGTAGATATGGTAGCTTATGTCTATAATCTAGCACTTGGGAGGCAGAGGCAGGGCTGCTGCAAGGTCAAGGCTAGCCTGGTCTACAAAGTGAGCTCCAGGTCAACCAGAGCTATGTAAAGAGGCCTGATCTCCAAAACGAACAAAAACGTCTTTTACTATAAAATTAACCTCCTTAAAGTATACAGTTCAGTGGCATGTAGTACATTGAAGATGTTGGGCAACCACTACCTCTAACAATTTACATCATCTCAAAGGGAAGCCACACCCGTGGAACAGTTGCTCTTTGTTTTGCCTTTTCTTTTCTTCAGCCACCAATGTACCAATGTACAGTCTGTCTATGGCGTTATCGCTTCTGGATATTCTCATTCTCTATCTCTTTCTCTCCCTTGCTGGAACCCAGAACCTCTCTTGCTAGAGATCAAACTCAGGGCCCTGTGCACGCTAGGCAAGCACATACAATTGAGCTACAGTCCAGCCCTAGATACTTCATATGAGTGGAATTTTACAATATGTGACTGTTTGTCCTTGGCTCCTTTCACTTAGCATATAGTTTTAAAGGTTTATCTGAATTATAACCTTTCTCAGTATCTCAGTATGTATGCCATACTCATACCCTTCCCCCCGCCTTTTTTTCCCATGCACATGTGGAGGCCAGAGGAGGACACTGGCTATTCTGGTCTGGTTGCTCATTTATGTATCTTTTTTGGAGAAATGTCTGTTCAAGTTCTTCGTCTTTTTTTTTTTTAAGTTGTTTGTTTTTATTGTTGAATTATAAGAGTTCTTGTTATATTCTAGTCAATAGACATTCATATTTTAAAAATTCTTATTTATTTACATATTTATTTAATTATTCATTTAATTTTTTTTGTGTGTTTGTCCATGTGTATATATGTGTATCACATGTGTGTCTGGTGCTGTAGAAGTCACAAGAGAGGATTGGATTCCCTGGACCTGGAGTTACAGGTGGTTATGAGCTGCCTTATGGGTGGTAGGAGCTGAACCTAGTTCCTTTATGAGAGCAGCAAGCGCTCTTAACTTCTGAGCCACCTGTCTAGCCCAGCATTAGCGTATTTTTTAAAAATATTATTATTATTTTAATTGTATGTATGTGTTTGCATATGCATACATGAGTGTAATTGCTGGTGGAGTCTAGGAGTCAGATACCGTAGAGCTGGAGGGGCAGTTATAATGCACCCGGTGTGGGCACTGAGAGACAAAGGACTGAGAGGACTCAGGTCCTCTGGGGAAAGCAGCAAGTGCTGCTGACCACTGAGCAATCTCTCTAGCCCCAACGTTCATGTGTTTTCAAACATAATTTGGAGCAATACTTTCTTCACTCAGCCATTGCTCTCATTAGCCAAGTATAGTGGCATATTCCTGTAACCTCATGTTAGGTATAGGCCAGAAGATCAAGGGCTTAAGGCCAGCCTTGGCTACATGAAATTCTGTCTCAGAACAATAAAACAAGACAAAAGCACTCACTAATCTAAATATACCTAGTTCTTTCATGTCTTTTAATCTGTCTTTCCCTTTTTCTATAATGGTGAGATTATAATTCTTCCAGACTTAGATCAAATGTAACCCTCTCTTGGAAACTATTTTAATTATGCTCTGTTCCTTGTTCTGTTGGTAATGTATGTTCTTCTATAAACATTTTTATAAGGGAGCAACTTTTTATTGTCTTCCTTAAACTTCTAGATTATGTTTCTACTGTCACGTATTATATTGGATTTGTCTCTGTTCTTAGCATCTAGCACATGACCTATCATACAGTTGATGTTAATAAATACTTAATGAAACTCAAACATAGACTAGAATTTTGAGTATAGACGAAAGGCTTACTTGGGAGTAATTATGTAAAGGGATTAGTAGGGGTTGTACTGAATTCATTCATACAGTAAATATTTGAGGCCTACTGCAAGCCAAGAACTCTGCTAGTTGTTTAGTATGCAATAGAGATAATACTCTCTATTTTCCTGTATTTAAGTAGGGTAGAAAATAAATAGTGAGCCGGGCAGTGGTGGCGCACACCTTTAATCCCAGCACTTGGGAGGCAGAGATAGTCGGATTTCTGAGTTTGAGGCCAGCCTGGTCTACAGAGTGAGTTCCAGGACAGCCCGGGCTATACAGGGAAACCCTGTCTCGAAAAACCAAAAAAGAAAAAGATAGTGATACAGTATAATGTGAGATAATTATAAGACTTAGGAAACAAGATAGAGTTAGTGAGTAATGGAAAGGGATAGGAATATAGCTCAGTTGGTAGAGTGCTGGTTTAGCATGCATGAAACACTGAATTAATAAAACTGGGCTTGTTAGTACTTGCCTGTAATCTCAGTACTTGAGAGGCAGAGGTAGAAGGATCAGAAGTTCAAGTTTACTACTTGAAGGCAAGTTCTGGACCAGTCTGGATTGTATGAGACCTTGCCTCAAAAACAAACAAACAAACAAACAAAAAATGAATCAACCAACCAGTCAAACTACCAAGCAACACCACCACCACCACCATCCCCCCCCCCAAAAAAAAAAAGAAAAGGAAAAAGGAAAGAAATAAAGAAAAAGAAATAGGTAGGATGAGAAAAGGAGAGGGAGACACACAGGCTTAGATAGGATAGTGGGAATTGGCCTCTAATTGGATGGCCTTTAATGTCAGCTCAGGGGTTTGGACCAAGAATGACACTAGGAAGTGTAATGGAGCTAAGTCCACTGTGTGAAGCCATGAAGGTGAAACCTGAATTGTGTTGGGGACCCCAAGATGTTGGAAATGTCAGAGTTGTGAATATCCAAGGAAAGCTGCAGACCAGGCGTGGAGCCAGCCCAAGAGAGATAAGTATGCTGTAGTCAACAAAGCTAAAAAGTAGTTGGAGATCTGAAGAGTGCTTTGAAATCAGGCATGGAGATATAGAATTTCGAGTGGAATGTGGTGGTTTGAATAAGAATGATCCCCGTTCATATATTTGAATGCTTAATTACAAAATATTCAAATATATTTCATATATTTGAATGCTTAGTTACTAGGGAGTGACATTATTTATAAGGATTAGAAGGATTAGGAAGTGTGGTCTTGTTGGAGGAAATATGTCACTGGAGGTGCTCTTCAGGCTTTCAAAAGCCCATGCCAAATCCAGTGTCTGTCTTAGCCTGCTGATTAGAATATAGCTCTCAGCTCCTACTCGAGTGCCATGTGTGCTGCCATGCTCCTTGATGGCATGCTCCCCGATTATCATGATGATAATGAGCTAAACATCTAAAAGAAAGCCTACAGTGACTAGGATAAGGTATCCCTTGGGGACCAGTTGGAAACAGAGAAAGGGAAATATTGACCCCTGTGGGAACAACTGGGTAAGGGATACAAGTGACAGGCCTTTTCATTTTTAGACAGTGTCTATGTTTCCCAGCTGGTTTCAAACTCCTGAGATCAAGTGGTTTTTTTGCCTTAGCCTCCTGAGAAGTCGCTGGGACTACTGGTGTTATAGATATACTTGATTGCACCTGGCTGACAGGCATTTTTTCATCTCACAGTAAGAAATTATGATGTTAGAGAAATTGTCTTTTTTTCCTAGCCTGCAAATAGATGTTGGTATACTGGTATTATGTTTTGTACCATTTAAGGAAAGATGGCTATATAACTAGGGAATCCCCAAATATACCAACAAGATGAAACAATACTTAGGATGACAGGTGGTCCTGGGACCAGTTTATGATTATCTAGGCTGAGGAAAGAGAGATATCTGTGAGGTTGGTAAGAAGAGAAGAATCTTGGGAAATCCGTCAGTTCAAGGCTAAAGAACAGCTTGCACTGGGTGAAGGCCTCCATGGGGAGAAGACAGGAAACACTCTTGAACTTTTGCTTCTGTCCTGGTATGATATCTTCTAATTTTTACTCTGTAACAAACCAGTCCTTGACTCTCTTTTCTGAGCCTGGCCTTGCCCTTGCAGAACTGTAAACAAGCATTATGAAATACAATACTTGCTTCTAGAATTGCTTTGTAAAATCCAGGAGGTAGATCTAGAAAGAGCTGACCATCATGTATGGCTTAAGAAGAGTTGGACTTGGTATGTGAGATTGCAGACCTACTCTACCTTGACATTAGGTAAATCCGACTCTAGAATACATATTGGGAGAAGATCTAAATGAGGAACCTGTTAAGGTCATTGTGGGATGCAACAGATGTACAGATGCTCTTGGGGAGTAGACTGCCTTTTAGCCTTTCATTCCCCCTTCAGATTTAGTGGCCTGTGTCTAGGAATATTTTCCTTTCTGTTCCTTCTCCAGTCAGAATGAATGCAGAAGGTGTCTCATTGCTGTTTGGGAAAGACAAAGCCTGGTTGGTGCCAGAGCTGTGTTTGTTGTGGGATTAGAAACAGGTGAGACTTAGCTCTGCTTAAGTTGCTGAGTGAAGGGTTTGTCCTCTTGACAAGCTTAAGTCTTGCCTTTCGGGTGAAGCTGGGTGTAGTCCGAATAGCTTGTTTTTCTTCTGGTGCTGTTGTTGGTCTTGAAACCGGTAAGGTGTATTGAGGGAGATGCTTTTGTGGGATTCAAGCTTTTCCTAAATCCCTTTTGTCAGGATATGTTCCCAGTCATTTCCCAGGAGATCAGCTTTTCCAAACAAACAGTACTAAAAGGAAGGAACACTTCCCTTCTCTCAATATGCAGTGTAGGAAGTAGAAGTGTGGCTATTCAGTTTACAGTTACCACCCATGTCTTAAACAGAGGTGCTGTATAGTTAGAAACATTTCCATATCGTCCTTTTTGTGTGTTTCTTTGCTTTTTGACACAGGGTTTCTCTGTGTAGCCCTGGAACTAGCTCTGTAGACCAAGCTGTCCTTTAACTCCAATATCTACCTATCTCTGCCTTCCAAGTCCTGTAATTAAAGGTGTGGGGCACCATGCTTGGCCCATATTGTCTTAAAGCAGCTTTGAAGAATTATATGGATTTGGCTTGTCATTTCAATGGACAGGCTTTACTGTGAGAGATGGGAAGTTCTGAAAATGTATAGACCTGCTGGTGACCAGGAACTTGGTCATTTCTATACATGTTTACTTTCAGGGCTAGCAAAGGAGTTGAAGCATCCTTGCAACTCTGGGAAGTAACCCATTAGTGGTCCATGTTCACGATGGTGTCATGTCATGGAGTTGTCTATTTAGCAAGTACTTACTGTGCACAAGGCAGCTATGGCCTATGGAGGGTACCATACTAAGTGCTGAGTCTTAAAGGAAACATTTAAGATTACAACTTTATGCCTATAAAGTTTGACACATTTTAATTTTTTTTGTGGTTTAGTAAGTATCAAGGGGCCGAAGAGATGGTTCAGCAATTAAGACCACAGGCTACTACTCTACCAGAGCCTGGATTTGATTCCTAGCACCTACATGGTGGCTCACAGTTATTTCTAATTGCTGCCCTAGGGAATCTGATGCCCTCTTCTGTTCTCTGTGGGTACTTCATGCACATGGTGCACAGACATAAATGCAGGCTAAACACCAATAAGCATAAAACTAATAAAATTTGAAAGTAAGTATTAGTAGTAGGAAGGACTTTATAAATGTCTTTTTTGTGTGTGTGTGTATGATATATGTGTGTCAGGATGCATATGTAAAGATCAGAGGACAACTTTTGGGAGTCAGTTCTCTCTCTCCTTCCTTATGACTTCAGAGGATCAAGCTCAGGTTTCCAGGCTTGCATGGCAAGCACCTTGAGTTGCTGAGCATCTTGTTGGCATAAAAAGCAGCTCCCCTGCTTTTCAACAGAAATCCAGACAAGGGCTGTGAGAAGGGAGCATGCATGTATGCTACAAACCTACTATGTGCCAAATACTGTGTTTACTGATTTCACTTCTTCTTCTTCTTCTTCTTCTTCTTCTTCTTCTTCTTCTTCTTCTTCTTCTTCTTCTTCTTCTTCT
>NW_021604877.1:262723-272917 GCF_004785775.1 Grammomys surdaster | reverse complement strand
CTCCCTCCTCCTCCTCTTCCTCCTCTTCCTCCTCCTCCTCCTCCTCCTTCTTCTTCTTCTTGTTGACAGGGAGGGCATCATGTCGTGTAATCCAGGCTGCCTTCAAAGTTGTTAAGTGGTTGAGACTGCCTCCACCTCCTCAGTGCTAGCATTAGAGACATATATTACCATGCCTAGCTTTTCACAGACCTTTAATTTGTGTGTGTGTTTTCTTTGAGACAAGGTCTCACTACGTAGACAGGCTTCAAAACTCACTGTAGTTTAGGCTGATCATGATTAGTCATGGAGCTCAGACTGGCTTCAAACTTGCATGGACCCTTCAGCCTCAGCCTCTCTGAGGCTCGGATTACAGGTGTGCACACCATGCCCAGGTAACGTTTACTTGTAATGTGGTGTTCTGAGATGGTTAATGATATCAATATCCGTATTCTGCCCTTCTGCATCTGTAGCTCCTTACTGGAATCACACTTAGTATCTGGTTCAGGCTGTTTGTTGTTAAGTTTCATTTATTTTTATTTTTTATGTTTTAGGTATTTTGGCTGCATGTCTATTTGTGCACCACATGTGTACATGCAGTGCCCACTGAGAGCAGAAGAGGGGCTTAGATCCCCTGGGATTTGAGTTACATACAGACAGCTGTGAGCTGCCATGTGGGTACTGAGAATCAAACCTAGGTCCTCTGGAATAGCAGCCAGTGTTCTTAACCACTGAGCTATCTCTCCATCTTATACTCTTTTTCCCCACCTTGCCATCTTGTATATACCTGGGCTATATTGTCATTTCTGTACAACAGCTATATCATCTATAAAATTAAACCAGTAATAGGTATTTTACATTTTGGAAGCAAGAGTCAGTCTATGTAGTGATCTCTAGAGGACTTTCTGTTCTACAAAATCTATGATTTCTGTGATTATCTTTCTTTCTGCTCCTAGTATAGGATAGGACATACAGATGCTTATTTTGTCATAAAGATCACTGAGAGTGCCTTATGGCTCCCTAATTGTTTAGAAATTTCTCAATCACTCTGCTGGATTACACATCCAGCATCCCTGGCAGAGACTGGAGGACAATCGCAGATGTTATTTCTCAGGAACTATCTACTTGCTTTTTTCAGACAGGGTTTCATACTGGCCTGGAACTTGCCAAGTAGGCTAGACTGGCTAGCCAGGAAGTCCTGGGGGTACACCTTTGGCAGCCTTCCCAGTACTGGGATCACAAGTACTGGCATTCAATAATAATAATAATAATGATAATGATAATGATAATAATAACTATTATATATTACATAATATATAACACAATACACAATAACTATATTATATTATATAACTACTACTACTAAATGTGGATTCCTGTTATCCAAATCTGGTCCTATACTTGAAAGGAAAATATAATACTATCTCCTCAGCCCTCTCTCTGAGTTTCTCTTGAAGGTAAGTGTTTTGGACTGAATCAGTTATCCCAGACTGATAGTGAGGTGAGGATTTGACTGAAGGCTTTTTGTTTGGTTTTGCTTTTGGTGGTTTTTTATTTTTTTGGTTTTTCGAGACAGGCTTTCTCTGTGTAGCCCTGGCTGTCCTGGAACTCACTCTGTAGACCAGGCTGGCCTCGAACTCAGAAATCTGCCTGCCTCTGCCTCCTAAGTGCTGGGATTAAAGGCGTGCGCCACCACCGCCTGGCTTGCTTTTGTTTTTGAATAAGGGCTTCACCTAGTCCAGGGTAATCATTAATTCTCTATGATACTAAGAATGACATTGAACTCTGTATCCTCCTCTCTACTTCCCAAGTGCTAGAATTGCTGGTGTGCATTACTATGCTTGACACAATACATGATTCTGGCATATGTATAATAACAATAATCAAATTCTTGGTGAATTAACTAATGTACGTCCCTATACAATTGTCTAGATCAAATACATACAGGAGTAAGAATGTAGCTTAGTGCTATATTGCTTACATAACATATACAATCCCTGCCCACGCCCAATGCAAACTCACATATAAATACCTAAGCAAGCATGCAAACAATGCCAAGATGTGGATACATTTCTGTATCTCTACAGTCTAGCAGAGTGGTCAGAAAAAATTTCCTGGGATGAGCCAAATACTAAGTATTTCAGACTTTTATGGAGCCACAAAGCAAGTTGTTGGAGGGAAGCAGCTGCAGACAGTAAGTAAATGAGTATGTATGATTATGTTTTAAATAAAACTTACAAAAATGGGTATTGGTCAGTATTTGGCTGAGGAATAGTGAGAATGCTAGAAATTTGGTTTCTTTTAAAAACGCAGAAATGTTATGAGTATGTTTTTGTCTTAATCCTAGGTGTGGGGATATGGGGCTTCTTCTCGGCAGCTAACTATAGTTTGCCTCATGCTCTAACAGAGTCATGGTTAGATAGTATCTGCAGTTGCAGATAGTTTCTATGATGGTGTGACATTTGGAGCTCTGGGAACTTTTCAAAGGATATATAAATGCTAGGGGCCCCAGAGAAAGGGGTTGTTGGTTGTTGGTCATTCAGGGTGTTGGTTATGGTTTGTTAGTAGTTGTGCTTAAAGATGAAAACAAGAAGAAAGAAGTTAGATTATCTCCCCCTCTCTCTTTCTCCCTCCTTCCCTCTTTCCCTCCTTTATTCCTTCCCTCTCTCCCTCTCTCCCTCCTTCCCTCCCTCCCTCCCTCCCTCCCTCTCCTTCTTCCTCTCCTATCTAGTGATAGGTGGTGAAACTGGGAGAGGGATAAAGGGTGGGAAAAAGAAGACCCCACAAAGTAGAAAACACTATTATTATGAAACTTTGCTTTGCTTTGCTTTGTTCTGTTTTGAGACAAGGTCTCTTTCTGTAGCTCTGAACATTCTGGAACTCATTATGCTACATATATCAAGTCAACATCCAAAGGTAAAATAGAAATTCAGAAATGTTGAATTGTGCACAAAGATGTTGACACAGAAACTTTTTTTTTTTCAAGACAGGGTTTTTAGCTCTGGTTGTCTTAGAACTCACTCTGCATGCAGGCTAGGTTGGCCTAGACCTCAGAGATCCACCTGCCTCTGCCTCCTGATTGCTGGGATTATAGGCATGTGGCACCACACTGGGCAAGAAACTTTAATACTTTCAACAGCTATGCAGCTTGTATACAAGGGTAGCTTTGTGCTTTGTGGGATGCATCCTAGAGTGGGATACCGTTCAGGAAATTGTGTTCATAAAGGAATAAGAATGTCATATCTTCCAAAACTCTTCTAGTTTTGGTGGCCTATGGTCTTTGGGATCTTAGAAATCCATGAAAGCAGTAAAAGGATGTGTTTGTGTGATACCTGAGACCATAGCTCCATAGCTGTGTCTTCTTCATTTTGTCACTAGTGCCTAGCTATTATGGGTAGACAAGGATGTTTAGTAAATATTTGTTCTTGAATGAACAAATGGATTTAAGTACCTTTAATATCTTAATAAGCCTAATAGAAATTATATATTTATATATAATTAGTCTTTGTATTTTGGCTTAAATTATGCCAATTCTGAGAGTATACTTTGCTTATGCTGATAGATTCTTTGGTATAGCATCATAGGACATAAACATGTGTAGTGAGATGACCTTGGCCATAAGAATAGCATCTAGGGAGCTAGAGAGATGGCTCCTTGGTTAAGGGCACTTGCTACTCTTACAGAGGATCCATGTTCAGTTTTCAGCCTTTTCCTGTCCTTTCACAACCATCTGTAATTCCAGCCCCAGAGGAGCCAAAACATATACACATTTCTTAAAAACAACAACAACAACAGAATATGACCTAAATAGATTATTGCCAGCAGGGCCTAGTACTTGAATACTCATGCATTTATTTTATTGCTCATTAGAAATATTAGTTCAGGGGACTGGAGAGATGGCTCAGCGGTTAAGAGCAGATCCCTTGTTCAATTCCCAGCAACCACATGGTGGCTCACAACCATCTGTAATAAGATCTGATGCCCTCCTCTGGTGTGTCTGAAGACAGCTACAGTGTACGCACATGAAATAAATAAATAAATCTTTTAAAAAATTTTTTTTTTTTATTAAAGTCTTTTTTTTTTTTTTTTTTTTTTAAGATTTTATTTATTTATTTTATATATATGAGGAATACACTGCAGCTGTCTTCAGACCCACCAGAAGGGGGCATCAGATCCCATTACAGATGGTTGTGAGCCACCATGTGGTTGCTGGGAATTGAACTCATGACCTCTGGAAGAGCAGTCAGTGCTCTTAACCGCTGAGCCATCTCTCCAGCCCTAAATAAATCTTTAAAAAAAAGGAAATATTAGTTCAATGACACTGGAGAGATAGCTCAGTAGTTAAGAGTACTGGCTGCTTTTCCAGAAGACCTAGGTTCAATTCCCAGAACCCACATAGCAGCTCACAATTGTCTGTAATTCCAGTTCTAAGGGATATGGCACCTTCACACAGATATACATGAAAGCAGAACACCATTACACAAAAAATAGTTGAAAACAATATTGTTATGAAGCTTTGTTTGTTTGTTTTGTTTTGCTTTGTTTTGAGACAAGGTCTCTTTATGTAGCCCTTAATATTCTGGAACTCATTATATAGACCAGGCTGGCCTGGAACTCACAGCGATCTGCCTGCTTCTACCTCCCAAGTGCTAGACTTAAAGGCATATATCACCATACCCAGAATGAAATTTTGATAATTATATATAGTTGGTAAAATTTGATCATCATTTTCAAAAGAGAAAGTAGTGATAATAAACACAGCTAGAAAAGTTGAATTCTTTCTCAGTAAGTGTACTTTGTATATAGACACAAATCTCTCAAAACATGAGCAAGTGAGAAGGAAAATAATCTTAAGTGTTGATAAAGGTAAATTTCAATACTTCTAGTCAGCATTTTCCTCCCTTTTATCACAAGTACTTTTTTGAGGGGAAGGGGTTCAAGACAGGGTTTCACTGTGTAACTCTGGTTGCCCTGAAATTCACTCTGTAGACCAGGCTACCCTTGAATTCTTGTAAATCCACCCATCTTGTCTCCCAAGTGCTGGAACTAAAGGCGTGTGCCACCATGACTGGCTACAAGTACTGTAACTTAAGAAAAAAATTATTTATTTTTCTTTGTGTGTGTATGTCACATGTGTGCCAGTGTGCACGGAGGTCAGAGACTGTATTGTCCCCTAGATCTGGAGTTATAGTCACTTTTGAGGCACCCACTATGGATGCTAGAACTACATTTGGGTCCTTTGGAAGAGCAGTAATCAGTCTTTTTTTTTTTTTTTCTTCAGTAATCAGTCTTAACTGTTGAGCCATATCTTCCCCTATGTTCTCCCATGTTTTCACAGTAGCCCTCCATACTTAGTGTGACTGGCTTGGTGGTAAATGCCTGTAATCCTAGCACTTGTGAGACAGAGACCAAAAAATCAAGAGTTAAAAGCCAGCTTGGGCTGTTTATGACTATCTTAAAAGAAATAGACAACAAACAACAACAAAAACTGCCCAGATGTGGTAGAACACAAATGTAATTCCAGCACTTAGAAGGCTGAGGAAGGAAGATGCTAAGTTTGAAGCCAACTTGGGCTACATAATGAGACTGTCTCAAAATACAACTTACAAGACACTTATGGAAACATTTAAACATTTAAAATTAGGAAAGTGTAATATATCATACAATGTTTATGATGAACTTCATGTACCAGTAATTCACCATCTACAGGTATATATTCAGGACTAATTTTTTTTAAAAAAAGATTTATTTATTTTATGTATCTGAGTACACTGTAGCCGTCTTCAGACACACCAGAAGAAGGCATCAGATCCCAGTACAGATGGTTGTGAGCCACCATGTGGTTGCTGGGAATTGAACTCAGGACCTCTAGAAGATCAGTCAGTGCTCTTAACTATTGAGCCATCTCTCCAGCCCAGGACTAATTTTTTACAGCTTTCTTCATCTTTACTCTCCTACCTCTTAGAGTATTTAAATATATTTATTATTATTATTATGTGTGTGTAATATGTGTGCGAATGTGCGTATGTGTAAGTCAGAGACAATTTTTGGGAGTCAGTTTTCTCTTTCTGTTATGAATTCTGAGGCTCAAACTCAGGTCATCATCCTTGGCTGGTAGTGCTTGCGCTTGCTGAGGGAGTATTTTTTTATTTTATTTTTTTTGAGAAATATAGCGTAGGTCTTGAACTTTTCTGTCTCTTGCCTCAGCCTCCTGTGTACTGGAATTAACTGCACTGCACATACCTCTGCATCTGAGCCCTGGCTGTCCTGGAACTCACTTTGTAGACCAGGTTGACCTCGAACTCAAAATACCAAAATACTCAAAATACTCAAAATACTTAAAAGATCCACCTGCCTCTGCCTGCCAAGTGCTGATCACTCCCAAGGTGTTTGTCGCTAGGCCTGGCTTGCACCTGGCTTCTTACAATTTTTTGCCTAATAATTTTAGGAGCCTTTTTTATATTTATTCTCTATACCTGTTACTTCATTAGAGACTAAATTAGATATGGAATCGCCTAGTTGTTGACTTAGCTCAACTGTATTTTAAAAAGAGAATTCTGTTGTTTAAAAAGTAAGTTTTGAAAACTATTAGATTGAAGCCATACAAGAGGAATGGGGACAGTAAGTGTAATTAACGTGTCAGACTTCTTAAACACTTTTTAAAAACGTCCTCATGCTTGTTGTTTTTGGCCTGCATTGTTTCCTAACCCAACAGTAAATCCTTGCAACAGAAAGGGCCATGTATTTAACTTTAGAAGGGGTAGGTGGATGGACTGTTTTTTCCTAGAGCCAGTCACGTCGAAGAAGGGAGCCCTAAGGGCTGGCAGTTCTGGTTTAATGAGCAAAGGAAGTGGTTAAGTCCCTAGGGCTTCTGTAGCCTGAAGAAGAGCCAGAAAAATGGCCTAGGGGCATCCAAGGTTAAAGACTGTTACTTGGGGGTGGGGATGGGGATGGGTGGTGGTGGAGGATGGACCAGTACCTTTTTACTTCATATTTCACATTCTAACAGGGCTGCTTCTGTCTGAATGGCCTGGACGGTCTGGCCTTAGTTGTGTCATATTTGATATGTTCCAGAGCCAGATTCTTAGTACTGTATTTAGGGTGGATTCCCAGGAATCCTGAGCTGATAATCTCAGGAAAAGGAGAGAAGAGCTCCTGGTTTTCACTATGTTCTAAGGGAAACCAAGGGCCGGAATCTCTTAGCAATAGCTCTGGCCGATCTGTGTTCAGCAATACCTTTTGTCACATTGGCCAAGGAAGAGCTGTTGTGGAGAACTTTGTGTTCTCTAACCTTCTCAGAGGTCACGGGCAGACAGGGCAAGGGTCAGGACCTTAATTAATTAGCTAGAGACTCCCAGAGGAAAGCCACTTGGCAGTGTCTCACCTCAGCTCCTTAGTGGGACAGGCTCTTTCTCCTAATGGCAGTGCAAATGCCCCTCCCCTTTATAGTTTTCAGGCTCCTGAGAGGTCGTGTTCTTGAGCTGCAAGACACTTTTATACAGTGTGGTTCAGGGGTGATTTTATAAGCTAGAGAGGTAATGTGATAGCAGTTTATTTAGTCACTCAAGCATGTTTTATTTAATTTCTCTGAACCAAGCATTCTGAGTTGTAGGTGAGGAGATTGAAACCCTAAGGAAGTTCTTTCTAATTATATCTAATTAGATGGGCTTTTTAGACTAACGCTTTCTGTCTGTGTGCATAGGAGAGTGAAGCTGAATAGTTTTATAAAGTTGAATAATTTTTATGCATCAAGTACTGTATAAAGGCTTAGCTTAGTTTGATTTAAAAAATTATATGGACTGAAGAGATGGCTCAGAAGTTAAGAGCACTTGCTGTTCTTGCAGATTAATTGAGTTTAGTGCCTATCATCCAAGTAAGGCAGCTCATAACTACCTGTAACTCTACTTCCAGGGGATCTAAAGCCCTCTAGACTTGAGGGAAATTGGATTTTCACATGCGCATTTTACATGTGTGAATGTTTTGCCTCATACAAGGATCACTCAGAGAGGGCAGAAGAGGGTGTTGTATCTCCTGGGACTGGAGTTACAGATGATTATAAGTTGCCATGTGAGTACTAGGAATTGAACCCTGGTCCTATGCAATAGTAACAAATATGTTTAATTGCTGAGTCATCTCTCCAGCCCTTAATGAAATAAATCTTAAATGAATATATAATTAAAAGTTTATTTTTTGGCTAGTAAGATGGCTCATTGATAAAGCTCTTGCTACCATGCCTGGTAACCTGAGCTTCATCCTCAGAACCCACCTGGTGGAGGGAGATACCTGCAAGTTGTTTTCTGATTTCTGCACATGTACCACAGACTCACAGAGACATGCACAGCCACATAGGCATACACAATGAATACATAAAAATGCAAAAATTAAAACTCCATTTTAGTAATAGAGAAATTGAGCCTTCAGCAGTTAAATGACTGTGAAATACAGAGCTATGAAGTGTTTTGTTCAGGTCTAAGTCCATTTAACTTTAAGGACTATATTTTTGTTGTTGTTGTTTTTGGGTTTTTTGGACAGTTTCTCATTGTATAGCCCCAACTGGCCTGGAACTCTATGTAGGCCGGCTGGCCCCTCAACTCAGCTGCCTGCTGTCACCTGAGTGCTAGGATTAAAGGTATATACTACTACATCTGGCTAGACTATATTTCTTTTCTTTTCTTTTTTTTCTTTTTCTTTTTTTTTTTTTTTGGTTTTTCTAGACAGGGTTTCTCTGTAGAGCCCTGGCTGTCCTGGAACTCACTCTGTAGACCAGGCTGGCCTCGAACTCAGAAATCTGCCTGCCTCTGCCTCCCAAGTGCTGGGATTAAAGGCGCGCGCCATCACTGCTTGGCCTAGACTATATTTCTTTTCTTTTTCTTTTTTTTTTTTTCTAGACAAGTTTTCTCTGTATAGCTTGGGCTGTCCTGGAACTCACTCTGTAGACCAGGCTGGCCTTGAACTCAGAAATCTGTCTGTCTCTGCCTCCCAAGTGCTGGGATTAAAGGCATGCGCCACCACTGCCCGGCAAGACTATATTTCTTAATAGTTGTTTATTATAAAAGGTCTTGAACTCAAGATCAACTTGGACCAGCAAAGACTACATAATGAGACACAATCTCAAAAACAAGTTTGAAGGTATAAATTACTATGTCTTATACTTGTGTCCATTGTATCTACTGCTGCATCTATGGCTTAATCATCCTTTTAGAATATAGTCTGAAATAAAATAGACTTAAAGATGCTAAGAGGGCCTACAAGAAGGCTCAGTGGGTACAGGCATTTGCCACCAAGCCTATGTAATCTTTATTATTTAATTATTAAATATTATTTTATTTAATCCTTATCCAACCTATGAGGTAGGTATTATTTTCTTGTTATAAACAAGGTTCAGTGAATTTAAATAAACTCACTCATGTGGTTAATAAGTTGTGGGATTGGGATTTAGGCTAAGGTGATATGCTTTCAGAATCTTTGCTTTTAACCACTAAGCTATATAGTTTTAGGCAGTGAGAAGTGATCATAGATTTCAGATTAGCATGTCAACTTTTTGTAAACAGTGTGGTTCAGGGAAGTTTCCCAAGGCAAGAAGATTAGCCACAGGCTGTTGTAGTAATCAACCAAGTTGCTTTTGAAGGTGTATAAAGGTCATGAGTTACTTCACAAATTCCTTCCTGAGGCGGACCTGGCAGTTGCCTTTCTTCCCTATGGTCTCAGCCCATTTTAGAAGTAATTTTCCAAAGAACTTTACTCTTTAACATTTTTTATTACATTTATGTATTTATATGTGCAGGTGCACTCCTGCATGCCCATGTGGAGGTTACAGGACGACTTGCTGGAGTTGGTCTTTGTACCATGTGGATCCGGCTTGGTGGCAAGTGCCCTGTTCTGCTGAGCCATCTCTCTGGCTCCTCCTTTTTTCTTTTTCCTTGTCTTATCTTTCCTTCCTTTCTCTCTCTTTCTTCCTCTGTCCCTCCTGTCCCTCCCTCCCCTTTTCCCTTCCTTCCTTCCTTTTTTCCTTCCTTCCTTCCTTCCTTCCTTCCTTCCTTCCTTCCTTCCTTCCTTCCTTCCTTCCTTCCTTCCTTTCTTTCTTTCTTTCTTTCTTTCTTTCTTTCTTTCTTTCTTTCTCTTTCTCCCCTTCCTTCCTTCTTCCTTCCCTCCCTCCCTCCCTCCTTCCTTTCCTCTCTCCTTCCCTCCCTCCTTCTCTCCCTCCCTCCCTCTCTCCTT
>NW_021604877.1:233956-257723 GCF_004785775.1 Grammomys surdaster | reverse complement strand
TTTTTGGTTTTTCAAGACAGGGTTTCTTTGTATAGCCCTGGCTGTCCTGGAACTCACTCTAGACCAGGCTGGCCTCAAACTCAGAAATCCGCCTGCCTCTGCCTCCCAAGGGCTGGGATTAAAGGCGTGCACCACCACCGCCCGGCTTAATGCTGTTTTTTAAATACTTTAACCTCCCTTGTAGTCCACCACCCACTAGAGGTAATGGAAAAGAAAGGATACAGAGGAAGTGGATCTGTTTAGAAACGTTCTTTGGAGCAACTCTGTGTTGTCTAGAAATCAGCAGTTCAGTTCACGGGTTAGTAGCGGCAGCTCAATCCACTGGCAAACACTTTACTGATATACAAGCAGTCCAGTTCGGTAGAGTCAGGAAGCAAACATGAATCAGCAGTGGTGGCCTGACTTAGTAGAGACAGCCAGGCCTCAGCCTCAGCGTGAGTCAGCAGGAGCAACCAGTAGGAACACCAGGACAAGTTCTTGACTGTGCCTCTAAGCGAAGTGACGATCAGTGAAGACTCGAGACCAACAAGTGCAAGACCAGCAAGTGTTGCACAGTTAGCTCTATAAGCAAGCTAGCTCAGCCTTCATCACTGTCCATCAAGACCTATTTATACCCTACAAACATCATGTGTCCTCCTTGGGTCTTGCCTCAGCACATGTGTCTGTCTCAGCTGACATCACTCTGCCAATCAGCCCAAGTCTGAGGAAATAGCAAGAAACTGCTGCACACCACAGATGTTTTTTTGGTCCATTTTTCTGTCCATTTCTCCATTTCTATGGAGCCTGAGAAATGCAGCTCAACTACATTGTAAGGCAGGCCAATACATGCTATTCATTAGCAAAGAACCCCTCATCACATGTCCTTTCACTTGCTTTAGCAGAACAGTCTTTCTCCTGTGTCTGCTTCAGCAAAAAGTTCCTTCACATGTTTGTCCTAGCAAAACACCATCCAACACAACTGACTTTCCAAATAACTCTTAAGTTTCCACTTCAGTTTTCGTTGTTGATTTGACACAATCTTGAGTCATCTAGAAGAGGGAACTCCATTTGAAGAATTTCTTCCATCAGATTAGCCTATGGGCCATGTCTGTAGGGGCATTTTCTCTGTCTCTAGTTGTTATAGAAGGGTCCAGCCTACTGTGGGCAGTACCATACCTAGGCTATATTTAAAAAAATGCTAGTTTAGCACAATAGGGAACAAGCCAGTAAGCAGTGTTCCTCTTTGATTTCTGCTTGAGTTATTGCCCTGATTTCACTGGACTGTGACATGGAAGTATAAGGTGAAATAAACCCTTTCTTTTCTAAGTTACTTTTGGTCATTGTGCTTATCTCAGCAATAGAGAGCAAACTAGGACATTCATCATCATTATAACATGTCAGTATTTCATCCCATTTAAAAAAAAAAATCTTTTGAGGTAAGGCCTCACTGTGTATCCCAGTTAACTTTGTACTCATGATCGTGATTCTCCTCTCTAGCCTTCTTGGTGTAGGATTACAGGAATGTGCTACCATGCTGGTTTTGTTTGGATCCTTCTACTCACATTCTATGTAGCAAAACTAAAGGTGACTTTGAACTCCTGATTCTTCTTTCTTTACCTCTCAAGTGATGAGATCACAGATGTGTTTTATCGTGTTTGCTTTGATTCATTCAAGAAAGTTTTATTTTGTATTTATTTTTTGCTATTTTTGGTATGCTATATAAAACATAAAGTTTGCTACCTTGATAATTTGTAGTTGCACAGTCAAACCAAGTATGGTGGTATAACTCTTTAATCTCAGTATTTGGTGAGATAGAGGTAGAAGGACCAGGAGTTCTAAACAGAACTGCATGGTAGTTCATGCCTGTAATCTTAGTGTTCCAGAGGCAGAGGCAAGAAGATTGCCACAAATTTGAGGCCAGTGTTGTCCATGTAGTTAGTTCCAGGACAGCCTGAATTGGGAAACCTTGTATTAAAACCAGACAAAACCAAACATACAAATAAAAACAGTATGCAATTCAGTGGTAATAATTATCACACCTGTGATCTTAGCCCTGACCCTGATCCTAACCCTACTCCCAACCAGTGATACAGTAGACTTGCTTTTTACATATTATTTGTTTGAATTGCTTTCAACTTGTTTTCAATTTTTTGGTGGGGGGAGTAGAATTGTGAGGTAATGTGTTACTATAAAGTTTTTGAGGAACTAACTTTTTGTTGTTTTTTTATGTTTTTTTTTTTCCAGTGGTGGGTACTGAACTCAAGGGCACATACATGCTAGACAAGTACTGTATATACAAAGTGACATATCTAGGCTCCAAACTGTTTTCCCCATCGTGATTACACCATCTGAATACTTATAATCAATGTATAAGGGTTTCAGGGCTTTTGAGAACATTCCACATTTTTTTTGTCAGACTTGTTTTTCTTTCTGTTTGTTTTTTATTGTTTTTAATTTCTTTTTTGGGGGGGTTTTCGAGACAGGGTTTCTCTGTGCAGCCCTGGCTGTCCTGGAACTCACTCTGTAGACCAGGCTGGCCTCGAACTCAGAAATCCACCTGCCTCTGCCTCCCAAGTGCTGGGATTAAAGGTGTGCGCCACCACCACCCAGCTTAATTTCTGTTTTGTTTTTATTTACTAGCTATCTTTGTGTTTATGAATTGGTATCTCAGTGTTTACTTCCCCAGTGACTAATGATGTATTTATTGGCTATTTTTATGTCTTTTTTGAAAAATGTATTGAAGCTCTTTATTTAAAATTAGGTTATTTGTATCTTTATTGAGTTCATAAGTTCATTTACACTACTTAGAAATATTCTTCCTAAAAGATTGACTTTTTGCATTCTTCATAATGTTCTTTGGTGCACAGTGCTTTTAGTTAGTTAGTTGTCCATTTATCTATCTATCTATCTATCTATCTATCTATCTATCTATCTATCTTATTTTTCAGTTCGGAGAATGCACATGGGATCTTGCACATATTAGGCACATGCTTTACAACTGAGCCACATCCTAGATCACAGAGTTTATGATTCCAAATTTCTCTATTGCTTATGTTTTTGGTGTCATATCTGAGAATTTATTGTTGAAGCCAAGCTTATGTCGATTTATTGTTTTAGTTTTTATGTTTAGGTTATTGATCCATTTTGAGTTAATTTTTTAAAAGACAGGGTCTCACTATGTAGTCTTGGTGGTGAGCCTAGAACTAGATATGTAGACCAGGCTCATCCAGAATTCACAAAATCTGTCTGCCTCTACTGCCTGAGTGCTGGAATTTAAGGCATGAACCACCATGCCTAGTTCTGAATTAATTTTTGAAAATAGTGTTGAGTCTTGTATATCTTTAAGTTTAAACGCTTGAAAGTTTGCTTTTGGGGTTTCTGCAGTTAGTAATGACATGAGATCTAAGATCCCAACAGATATCAAAGGGTGGCTGGTTGCTGTTGGCTGCCGCGCAGCTTTCTACCATCCTGTGCATCTCAGCAGACATTAGATCTGCTTCCTTAGATCTTACCCACTGATGTGTATTTGATATGTTTGGGCTACTGTGAGAATAAGGTCACTGATTGTGAATTGCCAGTCAGTGGAGTGGTGGCACACCTTTTGTGTATGTAGTGGGAGGCTGTGTCATAGGCATGACAGTATCTTGGCCTGTGAAGAAAAGGAGCAGGGCGAGGCCTGATTGAAACAAGAGCTGCAAGCTCCAAGAGTGGTGAGAAAGCAAATCTGCGTTAAGCTAGTCAGTCCCCAGCTCTGTATATAGCTTGCTGAGAACTATGAAAAGCAGTAATAAGTAGTGGAAACATACAATTTGTATACTGAATCCTCCATTTCAAATTAATGCCTGAAATCTAGTCACTTATCTGAATATGAATATCTTCATTTGTAAAGTGTTAATGCTGAGCTGGACATGGTGGCTCACAACTATAATCCTAGCACTTAGGAGGCTGAAGCAGGAGGATCTAAGTGAGTTACAGGTCAGCCTGGGCTAGAGAGTCAGATATTGTTTCAAAACAAACAAACAAAAACAAAAAATAAGATAAAGATTTCACTATTTTTCAAAACAAACAAACACTGACTTCAAAGAATTGTTGTCAAGGGGAAACAATAAAATATATGCACATTTGGCAATGTAATTGTAAATCAAGAATGCTGTTTTGCTGGGCTGGCCATGCAACTCACTCTCTAGATCAGACTGGCCTTGAACTGAGAGGTCCTCCTGCCTCAACTTCTTGAGTTCTGAGTTTCAAGGCATACATATCATGCCTTTAATCTTAGTTCTAGGGAGGCAGAGGCAGGCTTCCATGCTCAGCTTTATTTGTTTTAAAATAGGGACACACATTCTTTAATATTCATCTTATGGAGAAGCAAGCCTAGTTCTTCTACCATTGACTAATATGGTGTATGATTTCAGACAGGGATCAGGTTAAATGCTAGAATCCTTGGTCTGTTTTTCTTGGCTTTCTTACTCTCGGAGAAGCTCATTAATATACTTTGAGGATACTCCAGAGAACACTCTTATGGAAAAACAGGTATGGAAGACAGGATTCTCCAGTGTTCACCACACACTTAGTAGAACTTTTGCTTTTTGTTATTGTTGCTTTTTTTTGTTTGTTTTTATTTTTCTGTTTTTCCAGGCAGAATTTCTCTGTATAGCCCTGGCTGCTCTTGAACGCATCTAGATCCACCTGCCTCTGCCTCCTGAGTGCTGGGACTAAAGTCATATATGCACCACCACGCCTGGCAACTGAAGTTTGTATGAGCCTCATGATAGCAGAAACTTCAGCCCTAGTCAAACCTACAGATAGCTTTATCCCTAAAAACAAAAACAAAAAACCTCATTAGAGACTTGAACCACAATTATTTGGTTAAACTATTTACATTTTCATTTATTTTTGGCTCTTTGAGATAGGGTTTCATTATAATTCCCTAGCTGTCCTTGAACTCATATTCTTCCTGCCTCAGCCTCCCAAATGCTGAGGTTACAGATGTGTGCTACTACACCTGACTTATCTTCATATATAAATTTTACATTTTAAAATTTATTTTTATTTAGAGTGCTAGAGAGATAGGTCAGTAGTTAAGAACACTTACTCCTCTTCCAGCACCCACATCAGGCAGCTGTACCTCCATCTCCATAGGCCAATACTTTTCTCTGGCCTCCAAGGGCATCGGTACAAACACACACACACACACACACACACACACATACACACACACGTTTAAAAATTTTATTTTTGTTTTCAATATAGGGTTTAATTTTCTTGTTCAGGCTTGATTCAATTTCTAGGCTCACATGGTCTTCCTTCCTCAGCCTCTCCAGTGGCCAGGGCTACAGTTGTATGCCACCATTTTGGCTTTCAGATGTATTTTTAGTCATGGTGGATTAATTTCACCATTATTTAATACAAGGGCCAGCACATTAGGTGAATTTCTATTAGAACACAGCAACACTCAGTTGTTTACATACTCTCTGTGGCTATTTTTGTAGTATAGTGGTAATAAATTACAATAAAGACTTTATGGCTTACAAATGTTAGATATTAATTATCTTATCCTTTATACAAAATATTTGCTGATTTCTGATTTAATATATCTAAGCATAGTAAAGATTCTACTTATCATCAATAAGTATCTTTTAATAATTTTGATTTTTCGCCGGGCAGTGGTGGCGCATGCCTTTAATCCCAGCCCTTGGGAGGCAGAGACAGGCAGATTTCTGAGTTCGAGGCTAGCCTAGTCTACAGAGTGAGTTCCAGGACAGCCAGGGCTACACAGAGAAACCCTGTCTCAAAAAAATTTTTTTTGATTTTTTTTGTTCGACTTACTATTTCAAACAATTAGGTTGCCTTTACCCTGTAATTTTGTTCATATTAGGAAATAAAAATATAACCTGTTATTTTCTACTAGCTATATTTCTAGCTACAGACACTGGTATTTTGCTTCTGCATTCCACATTGTGGAGCTCCCATTCAAATCTATTTAAGGATAACTTGGTTGTGGCATGTATGGAAATGTCATACAGACCCAGAGAGAACATTATTGTCAGCTTTTACTATTTTTTTTCAAGATAGGATTTCTCTGTGTTGCCTTGACTATCATGGAACTTACTCTGTAGACCAGGCTGGCCTTGAACTCACAGAGAGCCTCCTTTCTCCTCCAACCCAAAAGTCCAGTGTGTACATTTAATGTTGGCATAGCATCATTTTCTATTTTAAGATTTTAAAAAAGCTGCAAAATAAGAGATAATTTCCCCCCAATAGTCAAGCATTGTGGAGGCTAAGGCATAGGATTGTGAGTTTCAGGCCATGTGTTACATGTCTATTTCTCCAAAGCAAAACAAAACCACGTTTTTTTTCTAGAAGTCTTTTGGAATCTTACTAGAAGAGTGGAGGCAAAGGCAATGATGTCTTACTGACTAGGGATAGTGGAGGTTGGCAGTGGAAAGACAGGTGCCCTGATCAGACGAGTTTTACCTGGTTTTGGGTGTTGTTCTTGGCATCTGTCTTTGGTTTTCCACTTCTCTGGGTGAGTCTGAGTAACTCTTTTGAAAATTACTTATGTATTTTGCTTAAACTAGTCAGAATCAGTTTGCGTGCAGAACTTCAAGCCAAGTTGTTCATGTAAGACCCTTGCTGATAGAGCATCCTTGATTCCTTTGCCTTAAAGTAGAATAGAACTGTCTTGGGAGTGCAGCTTGAATTTTTGTCCCCCTCCCCATTTTTTTTTAATATTTTTCATTTCTTTCTGATCTCTTTAAGATGGGTTCTTAGTAGCCCATGTTTACTTGAAACTCAGTGTGATCTTGAGCCATTATCCCGCCTCAGCTTCCCAAGAACTGGGATTATAGACATGCATCATGGAATCCTGCTTCATCTCTTGAGATTTCTGTATTTCTAAGGCTTACAGTTAGGCCTGGCCTATAGTAAATACTCAGTAAATATTTGTAGAATGAATAGGTCATGGGTACTATTAATATGTGTCTGATTTTGCTTTTTGTCAGCTTTATATTACCCAATCTCCCCAAATGAACACTGTTTATCTTTAAATATGTTAATATAGACATAATCCATTTAACAGTCAAATTTTAATGGCTTAGAAGCTATTTCTTTAAAGCTCACGTGCCTTATTTATATACTCTGTGGATATTTTTTACTTTACCTTTGAGATGAATGACTATGTATGTATATAGGCAAAGACATTTTTTTTTTTCACGAAGTCTGAAAGGGCTAACAAGAATCCAAATCTCTCATATCTATGTTAGACTGTGTTATAGTCTAACATCAATTCTGACGAGTTGGAAGTAGTCAGTCACTCTTGACTCTTCCTTGGGGCTTGTTGGTGGAGTACAGAAAAGACTATATACCCACAGAAAACTGCATATATATGTGTGCGCGCATGCTTTTTACAGAACTGTATTCAAATTTCTTATCTTCCATCAAATTTCTTTATAATTCTCGGGATATTTTCTATGGATATCTTGCTTTATTTTTTCTGATAGTAGTATTGAGATTGGAAAAGGCAGGAGACAGGTACGTTTTCCCTTCTCCTGTCTGTTTTCATTTTAAAGTAGTCAGACTTCTTTAAAGAGCTGTATGGGAGCTTGTAGTTAGCACCCAACAATCTGATCCCATGAAATCACTTGCTTGTATTTCGAAGCCTTTTGCTGGATGCTATGAGATAATAGTATTCTGAGGCTGGAATAGTTGGGATTTGGAGAGAGATGACTTGTTCTCAGTTTATTACCTGATTCCCTCCTGCTCCTTTCTCTCTTTTAGGGGCATTGTATCACTGTGAGGCCTATGCCCACCTAAAACGCTTGATCCTGGCATCACAGGCTCTTGAATACTGAAAGTTATAGGTGTAGATCACCAGTCTGTTCCTCACATCTTCTTGAAGAAATGGATTGGTGGCAGAGGGCACTATGCCTGACATTTGTCTCATTTCTGAAGCATGGTGTTTTAGACTTCAACTTAGGACAAACTTTGAGATAAAGGCCTATGAGCAACTCGATCAAAATGTAGAGATTATTTGTCCTAGCTTCTTTAGTTTCAGATGTGAAAACAAGCCAGAGAACAGTGAATTATCCAATATCTCCATGTTTAGTCATGAATAGAATGGGTGCATGAAGTTATTTCTTTCTGTGTGTGTTTGTGTACATGCAAGGGCCAGATATTTACCTTGTATGTCTTCCACTGTTGCTACCCACCTTATTTTAAAAATTTATTTTTAGTGGTTTGGAGAGACAGCTCAGTGGTTAAAAGCACTGGCTGCTCTCCCAGAGGACCTTGGTTCAATTCCCAGGACTTACTTACCAGCTCACAACTGTCTATAACTGCAGTTCTAGGGGGTCTGACATTCTCACATAGACATACATGCAGACAAAACACCAATGCATGTAAAATAAAAGTAAATAAGTTATTCTTAAAATTTGATTTTTACTGTTTTTAACTATGTATATATGTTTTTGTCTGATATGCACTTAAGTACCCACTAAGGCTAGAGTTGTGGAATCTGCCTGGAGCTGGAGTTACCAGCAGGTATGAGCTGAATTTATGTTTTCTGCAAGAGTGGTACCTACTCTTAACTGCTGAGCCATGTTTCCAGCCTATATTCATCTTATTTATTTATTTATTTATTTATTTATTTATTTATTTATTTATTTATGATAGGGTTTCTTACTAGACCTGGAGCTTGCCCATCAGGCAAGATTAGCTGGCCAGTGAGCTTAGGGATTATATTAGTCAAAAAAAAAAGGGGGGGGGATTATATTAGTGAGGGTTGTCTACAGTCACAGAACTTATGGAATGTCTCTATCTATATATTAAGAGAACTTTTTGGAATGACTTACAGTCCAACTAACCCAACAATGGGCAGCTGTGAGTGGCAAGACCAAAAGCCTAGTAGTTGCTCAGTCCCACAAGGCTAGATTTTTCAGCTGGTCTCTGTATAAGCTGGAATCCTGAAGAAGTAGGTTCCAACAGATGTGGTGGAAAGTTAGTGACAGTAGGCAAGGAAAAACTGAATACTTCCTTCTTCCATTGTCCTTATGTAGGCCTTCACCATAAGGCACAACCCAGATTAAAGGTGTGTGCTACTACACCTGGATTTGGAACTTGCTCTGTCCTAGGCTGCTCTTGAACTCAGAGATCTTTTTGCCTTTGCCTCCTGGGGTTAAATGTATGTACCACTTTGACGGGGCCTAAGCTTTTCATGGCCACTATGCCTCAAGATCTGGATCACAGGTGTGCCCTCCATTTCTGGATTGTAGTTCATTCCAGATGTAGTCAAGTTGATACCCTAGAATAGCTATCACAGGGGTCCCCCTGTCTCTGCTTCCATAGTCTATGGATTACAAGCTTTAAGTAATATACTTCAAGCTCTTTGTAGGTCCTAGGGATGTGAACTCAGGCTCTCATGCTTGTGCTACAGGTACTTCACTGAATGGCTATCTCCTAACCCCTGAAGGTATTTATAAGGGCAAAGTAAAATATCTAAAAGGTTAAGACCTATCTTAGGCTTACTGTATCTTAAAACTATCAAGGTTGGGAAGGGTACAGTTTCCTCCCTCAACTGTTGGGAAGAGTCATCATCTCTGGATACTTTTATTTTTTAACTTCTGATTACTTTACTTTGTGCCTCCAACCCCCATTTCATTATTACTTGCTTGTCTTGAACTGTAGTTTATAGATAATATGCCTCTCAGGATAGGTGACCAATCAGGCTAACAATAGATCTGAAGTCCTGGGAGCACCTCTCACCCTGACCCTGCTCATAATTTCTGAAGTGCCCAGGCAACTGGAAGGAGAATGGAAACAGGGCAGCCCGCCTATCCTCTTCTAGGAGGCAGTGTAGTTTCAAGTCCATGTGAATAGATTCTGCCTTCTTGGGTCTCTGCATGGCTTTTAGGTCAAGTGAAAGTGCTTACTATTTAGGAGGAAACCATACTCTGTGTTCTAGGAATGATTTCCCTTTCTTTTTAAATGTAGATGTGTTGGATTCTCACTTACATGTTAACATGTTTTATTAGGTATCCACATGCTTTATTAGATACTACAATCCTACAACCTTTTGAGAAAGGTTATATCAATTTTCAGAAATTACGAAAACTTAAAAAAAAAAAGATTGACTAGGTAACTTAAAGTCATGTAGACTTTTATTCAAGTCTTTTGATTTTATTCTTCCTAAATTAAGATAAGTTTCTGTGTTAATAACTTTCTGTAGTAAAATTGAGCTAGTATCATTTGGACAAATATCCCTGGGGACACTTGCATTATTGTATTGAATTATAGGTTTAGCTCAAGAAAATGAAACATATGAAAGAAAAGTTGCCTATCGAAGGGACAAGATGATACTTACAGCAGGGATGTAAAACCTGAAGGAATCCAGGTTAAATGGTGTGGGCTGGGGATGTAGCTCAGTTGGTACTCAAGGCATAAAGTCCTGAGTTCGATCTCTACCACTGCATAATCTGGCAAAGTGCTGTGTGCCTGTAATCTCAGCACTGTAGGAGGATCAGAAGTTCAAGCTCATACTTAACTATATATGGACTCTACAGTCTGGGATCCATGAGACCTTCTCTAAATCAATAAGTGAATAAATAAGTAGGCAGATATGTAAATAATAAGCCAATCATATTCCTAATATAGCATACATGGCACTCAGAGGTGAATGCTTGTTTCATAAAACCTATTTTGTTTCTCCTTACTGTCAAACTGTCTTGTCCAATAAATGTACTTTTATCTTTCAAGCATATTCATTTATAGGCTCTTAAGATTGTTGGAAAATGAGCTATTGCTAACTTAGGGCTCTCTTGACAACCTTGAATTTCAGTTTTCCCAGAACCATTTTGGATTGGCGCTTGCCCATTCATTCACTTGTGTTTTTATTCAATTATATATTGGATACTATTCCTGTGCCCACTACTATCTTAGGTCCTGGCAGTCAGCATGGTAAATATGATAAACAGATATGGTTCCTGCTTTCTTAGAATTTATAGTTTTGTAGAGAAGCCAGAAAATAAAACAATCACAAAAGTCTGATGAATGTTATCCAGTGGAAATAAGGGATGCAATGGAAAGATATGTAGAACAGAGAACTTAATGTTAGGGTGGTACAGCTGAAGACGTAGCACTTAAAACTTGGTAAGAATATCTATGTAAATGGAATTCAGAAAGATAATTCTAGCTAATAGGAAGAGTATATTCAAAGGCCTAAAGAGTAGGTCTTAAGAACTAGACATGTTCATGCCAGTTTGTATATTCAGCATCTTTATAGCTGCTTTATATCAGATTCTGGAGACATAAAAATCAATTAGATGTGGTCCCTCACCCATCCTGGAGAAACTCTGTCAGGGGTAATGATGTCATTCTTGGTAACCATAGTGCTAAGGTCACCCTAGATCTTAAGCTCAGATTCCTGGATCCCATGTGACATGACTTAACACCTTTAGAAACTGCCTGCCCTTGAGTGTTTGCCCCACCTGTTCATCACAGAGGACATGAGTCTCAGTTAAAAACTTGCAACATTTGTTCTTATCCCTGGATTCATAACCACCAGATCCTTGATTGCTAGGACTCCGCTAGAGAATGTTTATGATCCTAATTAGTATTTTGAAATCTTAATCCTAGTGTGATGTTACAGAGTGGGGCTTTTGGTAGTGGGGCTTTTGAGTAGGTTGTGAGGGTTGATCCCTTATGAACGAGATTATTACTCTTACAACTGAAACTTCAGAGAGCATCCTTGCCTCCTCTGGTATGAGAGGGCATAGTAAAGAAGGCAGTCATCCCTAACATGGAAATGAACTCCCACTGGGGACCAAACATGTCAGTTCCTTGGTTTTGGACTTCTGGTTTCTAGAAGTATGAGAAGTAAATACTTATTTTTTAAACTATGGAGTTTATGGTATTTTTAGTACAGCAATGTAAATGAGTAAGACAAATTGTAACCAAGAAGGAGGTAACAAATAGCTAAAAATGTGAAAGTGACTTTGTAATTGAGTAATGAAGAGAGTCTGGGATAATTTAGAGGCACACACCAGAAAAAACGTTACTGTCATTAATAGATATTTAAAGTTTATTCTGATGAGAGTTTAAGGAAAAAAAAGAAAAGAAAGAAAGTAGAGAAAGTCTCATTCTTAGAGGAGGATACTGAACAATCCTCATTAGGATTCGTGTAGAAATCTGGTTGATAAAGATGATTCTGATAAAGTCTTAGAAATCAGAAACGTGTTAGAAACTGGAGGAAAGGTGATCCTTCTAAAGTAGTGAAGAAATTGGTTAAACTTCATTCATGTTGTTCTGCTTTGTGCAAATTAGAACTTTCATGCAAAGAAATGGGGCATTTAGCTAAAGTAATTTCTTAACAATTTTTAATTATTTATATTGATTGATTGCTCTCTCTGTGTGTGTGTGTGTGTATACACGTGTGTGCATCTGCACCATGGTAAGTGTATGGAGGTGAGAGGACAACTTTTAGGGGTTGGTATCCTCTTTCCACTATATAAGTCCTGGGGATTGAGTTTAGGTTGTTAGACTTGACAATAAGTAGCTTTCACTACCGGATCACCTCACAAGCCTTAATTAAGCAAAGCTACTCAAAGTGTAGCTTGGTTTTTCCTTCCTGGTTTTAGTAAATTGTAGAGGAAATAAATGACTTAAGGTATTTTTAAGCAAAACAATTGTTGGCCTGTAGCATTCGTGTGTGTGTGTGTGTGTGTGTGTGTGTGTGTGTGTGTGTGTGTGTGTGTGTGTCCCACGTCTGCTGCCTCCACGGGGCTAGGGCGCAGCTCAGAGAGGCAGAGGTGCGGGAATTTGACTATGTTGTGGGGGCTGTGAGAAGCCGGGTGTGGGGAGAACACAGTCTGGGGTCCCGCGGAGGCTAGAACTCTTGGGTTGGAGGTTCCCGGGCCAAGGTGGTCAGGAACTAAGTGGTTCTCTGGCCCTTGGGCTCTCAGGCACTGCTGAGAGGCCGTGGAAGGACGGAGACACTGGGGGCGTACGGGCTGGATCCACCCGCAGCCAAAGTGGGGAGGTGGACAAGCTCCAGCTGCATCCTGCGGGGATGAGACTCTTGGTCACCGCAACTCACTTGGCTGGGTCATGGCTGCTCAGCTTGCTTGCTTGAGTTGGTGACTTCTGTGGCTGGAAGCATAGAGAGGTCGTTGGTGACTTCTGTGGCTGGAAGCATAGAGAGGTCGTTGGTGACTTCTGTGGCTGGAAGCATAGAGAGGTCGTTGGTGGGAGATTAGACTGCGGTTCTGTAGTTGAAGACTTTCTCTATAGTGGCGGGGCCCCAAAGAAGAGAGATAGTCCATGGTCTTAAAATGTTTATTGTCATGGTGGAAAATGGATGAAACTATACCCTGTTCTCAGGGCAGGCCTGAGGTTAAATACCTTTTGCAAGGAAGAAGGTCTGGGAAGCAATGTTTAATTGGCTACACCCTCTGGCTTTTAGGTATCTCATTAGTATGGAGATCTGTCTTGAGGCTCTGTAGCCTGTAGCCACTCCCTCTACCCTATGCTACGTGACCGAATGCCACAAACCTCTATGGGAGGCTGTAGCTATGTGAAAGGAGCCAGAGACCCAGGAACAAAGCTAAACTCCTTCCGTCCCTGGGGGGGTCTTCGGAGTTCAAAGCCTGTGCTTGACCAGGTACCCAGCTGTCTCTCACAGCCCCACAAACAATGACAAAGAAAAAGCAATAAACCTGGAGCTTAAAGATTTGGAAAGTCTCGCTGGGCGGTGGTGGCGCATGCCTTTAGTCCCAGCACTTGGGAGGCAGAGGCAGAGGCAGGCGGATTTCTGAGTTCGAGGCCAGCCTGGTCTACAGCGTGAGTTCCAGGCGTGAGTTCCAAGACAGCCAGAACTACACAGAGAAACCCTGTCTTGAAAAACAAAAACAAACAAACAAACAAAAATTGGAAAGTCTCAGGCTATCCATAAGAGACAGAAAGAACTGTACAGAGAAGGAGGGAGGGAGGGAAGGAGGGAGAGAGGGAGAGAGAGAGAGAGAGAGAGAAAGAAAGAAAATGAATGAGAAATTTGGAAGAGATTCCTAAGGGGGTGTGCTCTAGTGATGATAAGGAGGTTAGTATGGGTGAGCCACACAAGCTTAGTCAGCTAGCTATCTCAGCAGAAGCCAGGCACTGGACTTGTAGACAAGAAAGAATGATTCTGATGGTGATTCATAGATCATTAGGATTGGCTCTTTGTTTTCAAAAGGGAGGCTAATTATTTTGCTTCCAGCAGCCTTATGACATCTGTCTAAAGCCATAGGGCAGTGTCACCTAATGTAAGAAGGTGAGTCTTGAGTGTGCTTTGACATAGGCTGTTGTAATTGAGGTCATCCTTCCATAGTATGTTTTGCTGTTGCCTGTTTTTAAGTTTAGTTTTATGCTGCTAGGTATTTTGCTCAGGATCTTGAATATACTACATAAGAACTCTATTACTGAGCCATACTTTTAGTCTTTGCTATTGTATTTCTCTTTAAGATTTTTAAAAAACTTATGTGTATGAGTGTGTGCATGAATATGTATGTGTGGTGTGGGTATGTGCATGTGTGTGCAAGGTTCTTGTGGAGGCATTATATTCCCTAAAGCTTGAGGTTTTTTTGTTTTTGTTTTTGTTTTTTTTTGTTTTTTTTTTTTGTTTTTTTGGGACAGGGTTTCTCTGTGTTGCCCTGGCTGTCCTGGAACTCACTCTGTTCAGGCTGGCCTCGAACTCAGATATCCACCTGCCTCTGCCTCCCAAGTGCTGGGATTAAAGGCGTGCACCACCACTGCCTGGCTAAAGCTTGAGTTATAAGTGGTTGTGAGCCACCCTATATGGATTCTCAGTAAGAACAGCATAGTCTTTTCAAATTTTTTGTTTTTTTTTTTTTGAGACAGATCTCACTCTGTAATCCTGACGGCTTATAACTCATTTTATAGACCAGGCTGGCCTCAAACTCAGAGAAACACTAGTTTCTCCCTCCTCAATACTGGGATTAAAGACATACAACACCATGCCTTGCAGAGTATGCACTTTTAAACTGACATTTTCCCAGGCCTGCCCCTATTGTTTTTTTTTTTTCCAAGTTCACAGCTGAAGAGCACATTGCCTCAGGGTTATTTGTACTGTGACTTTCATCTATATCTGATGGTCAAGATTTATGTAATATTTACTTTTAAGACTTTCAAATTTGTGGAACAAAATATAAGGAATGAATATAAAAATATAAAAATATAAAAAAACTTTTACTTTGCTGGGTTGTTATGAATTTATTTTGTATCTGAGAAGCACATTATTTGAGTGGGAGGGTGGAGGCGGAATGTTGTGACTGATTGTTTGTGTCCTACCCAGAGTCATGTTCAAATCCTAGCCCTGCCATGTAATGGTGTTAGGGGTGGATCATTTGCTAGGTCTTGAGTATGGGTCCTTCTAAGTGGGATTAGTGTCCTAAAAGAATACAAACAATACACACAAACAAAAACTTCGCTGAACTCTCTTGCCCCTTCTGCCAGGGTCAGACATGGTGAGAAGACTTTTTGAACTAGGAAGAAAGTCAAGATGCCAAGTCTGCTGGTGACTTGATGTTGGCCTTTACCAACTTCCAGAACTATGAGAAATGAATGGTTATTGTTTAAGTCATTCTACCTATGATATTTTTGTTTTAATAGATTGAATGGACAGATCGGCTAATTTGTCTACAGAATCGAGGTTGGTAGATCCAGAAATGGATTGAACTTAGGTGGTCAGACTTGTATGGCCAGTACTCTACCGGTTAACTAACTCCATGGACCAGAAGTTTTTGCTTCAGTTTTTGGAGCTCAGTATCTTGTATTTGTTGGTACAACTGAATATATGGCCTTGGACCCATTCATTGTCTCAACTGCATCTCTAGTTTTATTTCATTATTTACTTAATTAAAAATATTTTATTTCAGGTGCATTGGTGTTTGCCTGCATGTATATCTGTGTGAGGGTGTTCAGTCTTCTAGAAGTGGAGTTACAGACAGCTGTGAGCTGCCATGTGGGTGTTGGGAATTAAACCCAGGTCCTCTAGAAGAACAGTCAGTGCTCTTAACTGGAGAGGTATATCTCCAGCCCTTATTATTTATTTTTAAAAGTTATTATTATTTTGTAGACAGAGTCTCATGTAATAATGACTAGCTTTAAACTGTGGCTTAGGATGACCTTGAACTTCTGGTCCTCCTGCCTCTACCTCATGAATGTTGGGATTATAGGTATGTACTAACACTCTCAGCCACTCAAAATTTAGTTTGTGTATATGTGTGCATGTGTGTGTGTGTGTGTGTGTGTGTGTGTGTGTGTGTGCATGTGTATATACATGTATGTGCATGAGCCTGAGGTTAGGGGTTGATGACTGATGTCTTCCTCAATTTTTCTCCACCTTGTTTTTTTTGAGACAGTCTCACTGAACCAGAAACTCACTGATTTGGTTAGGTTGGCTGGGCTGTTGAACCCTACAGGTCCTCCTGTCCCTGCATCCCAATTACTGAGATTTTAAGTGCAATCTGCTTAATGTAGGTTTTGGGGAATTGAACTCTAGTCATTATGTTTACATGACAACCACTTTACCGTCTGAGCCAGCTTCCCAGCTCTGTCTGGTTTTATGTGATGCTGGGTATCAAACCCAGGGCTCTGTGTTGGCTAGACAAGCACTTTACCAACTGAGCTACATCCTGACTCTGTTAAATATGTTTTTCTGAGTTCTGATATAGTTTCTGAGTCGTACATAGAGATAGAATTATTAATGTCTTACTATCTTAGTCTGTGGTATCTTGGTGTACTGCTCACATAGTCTGTGCTGTGATTGGGGCCACTCTTCCCTAATTGTGCAAAAGTTCAACACTGTGACCCTGGGAATAAAGAGAAGTTATTTATATACTGTATCTAATAGACTGGGTGTTTTTTGTTGCTGTTGTATTTTTGTTGTTGTTGTTTTGAGACAGGGTATCTCTGCATAGCTCTGGCTCTCCTGGACCTTTCTGTGTGAACTAGGCTTGCCTGGAACTCTCAGAGATCTTGCCTTTGCCTTCTGAGTGCTGGGACTAAAGACATGTGCTACCATACCAAGTGGTTGGTGTTCTTTGTTCAATATTTAGTAGTATTCTAAGGTATATAGGAATTCCCATTTACAAGAAAGGAGATGAACAAGAAGCTCAATAGTTTGAGCTCAGAGCTCAGAGCTCACTCTTCAGAGATCATACTTTTCTCCTCTCCCAACTGTATTCCCGGATAGTTACAGATTTCAGGTCTTGCATGTCATGTCATTGGGTTCTCATGAGTTCTTTGGCTCTGTCTACCTTGATTTAATCTATATGGTAGCTCTATGTGATTCAAGGAATCTCAGTATGGCTAATGCTCAGGGATGTGTCCTGATTATTTATTTTAAAAATAAAATATATAAACATAATAAATATATAAATACAACATATTATAGTATATATAGTTATGTGTATAAGTATTTTGCCTGTATATGTGTATATAGATGTATATACATATATGTATATACATATATACACATATATACATACATACATATATACATACACATACACACACACACACACACACACACACACACACACACATATGCTTCATGTGTGATCCTGGTGCCTGCAGAAGTTAGAAGAGTGCTTTAGATTTCTTGGAACTGGAGTTAGAGACAGTTGTAAGCTGCCAGGTGGGTGCTGGGAATTGAACCCATATCCTCTAGAAGAGCATGTGGTAGGAATAGGAGGTAGGTTGTGTTACTTGGCCCTTTGCCCTTTGCCTGCTTCTCAGCATTTTTTTCTTTTTCCTTTTTTCCCCCTTGGAGGTTTTTCAGTGTCATTTGAGAAGTAGGGTAACTGTGCTAGCTGCCTTCTGTTCTCAAAACATAGCAGGTGTAGAGTGTCTTCTTCTCTCTCTCTTCTTATTTCTTTGAAGCAGAGTCTCTCCCTAAATGTAGAACTCCTAGCTAGCCTGGCAGGTAAACCCCAGTAATCCATCTGTTTTTGCCCTCATAATGCTGGGGTTACAGATTTGTCTGAGACATTCCTGTCTTTTTCACATGGGAGCTGATCTCTGAATTCAAGACTTCAAAGTTACGCAGCAACTGTTCCTAACCACTGTACCAACTTTCTAGCCCATGGGACTTTATATCTTGAGTCGCTGTACTTTCTCTTCCCTCCATCAGAGATAGCTTTCTCTTTTTTCACCCTACTCTATGTGTTCTTAATCTTACTTCAAGACCAAGTTGCATGTCACCTTTTTAATGTTACTACCTTTGACCTACTTTATTTATTTATTTATTTATTTACTTACTTACTTATTTATTTAATTTTTGGTTTTTTGAGACAGGGTTTCTCTGTGTAGCCCTGGCTGTCCTGGAACTCACTTGGTAGACCAGGCTGGCCTCAAACTCAGAAATCCGCCTGCCTCTGCCTCCCAAGTGCTGGGATTAAAGGCGTGTGCCACCAACGCCTGGCTATTTATTTTTTTGAAATTAATTTTTTATTGTATATTTTATTTACATTTCAGATGTTATCCCCTTTCCCCATTCCCCCCCACCCCACCCAGGAACCCTCATCCCATCCCCCCTCTTCCCACTTCTATGAGGATGTGCCCCCACCCACCTACCTACTCCTACCTCCTTGCCCTCGAATTTCCCCACACTGGGGCATCCAGCCTTCACAGGACCAAGGATCTCTTCTTCCACCAATGCCTAACAATGCCATCCTCTCCAATATATACAGCTAGAGCCATGGGTCCCTCCAAGCATGTTCCCAGGCTGGCAGTTTAGACCTTGGGAGCTCTGATTGACCTACTTTTTAAATAGAGGCAGTCACATTCACTTTTGTGACTTCATATCACTTTACACAACCTTTTGTTATACTAAGATAATTTATGTAACTGTCTGCCTTCCTCCCCACATCTTATACATATTTTATTTTTAAATTTTTAATTGCCAGTATCTATGTAGCTCAAGATGGCCTCTCACTTTGGGTTCCCTCTTTCAGACTCCTAAATCCTGGTGTATTAGTTAGGGTTCTCTAGAAGAATAGAACTGATTGTGTGTGTGTGTGTGTGTGTGTGTGCATGTGTGTACATGTATGTAATAATTCATTATAGTAGCTTACAGTCTATGGTCCAGTAACGACAAAAAAGGCAAAGCTCCTTTCCTTCACTTCCACCCAGATTTGGAGTGGGTCTTCTGACCTGGAGTGATCGAATCAAGAAAAATCTCTCACTGGTGTGCCTAGCTGCTTGGGTTTTAGTTAATTCTAGATGTCGTGAGGTTGATAACTAATCTGAGATTACATGTGTGTACCATGTCTATCTATCTTGAACTTCTCAAGAGCGAGAAGTGGAACTTTCTCTGTTTTGGGCAAGCTAAAGGTCTGAAGTTTGAATGATTAAATTCACCACACATCAGCGTGCTGATGTCCAAACTAGAAGTAAACTATTGCATATATTATACACTGCCATAAGCTGAGAAGAGTCTCTTCTGTAGTCCGTCGTAGTGTCTATCACCAAGGCTCTCCAACTGTCTCACACATCTTATAGGTGCTGATGTTCAGAGAGAGATGTTACTTCTGCTTGTTCTTCTTACCTGCCCTTCACCCTGTGCTGCTCTTCTAAGCTCTTGGGACTGACCCAGGGAATGTGTTGAGAGGAAATGCCAGGAATTAGCCTGTCTTGGCAGCTGGATCTTTTGATTCACAGGTTTGGCCCTTGAAGGCTGTGCAAGGTGATAAAATGGAAAGCAACAAATTCCCTGTAATTGCTAGAGCATTGCTCCAGACTCCCAGAGCATTGCTGCCATCATGTTTGCAGCTGCAAGGACGAGACACTCTCCTATCTGGTTTGCTCTGAGATGCCTCATAGGCTGACACTCTGAAACAAATAGTCTGACACCTTTGTTGGTTGGTTGTTAGTTTTGTTTTTTAAAACAAGGTCTCACACTGGCCTAGGCTGGTTTAGAACTTGGGATGCTTCTTCCTCTTCTTCCCAGAGTGCTGGAATTAGAGACATGTGTCATACCATCACTATTGATACTTGTTTTTCTAACATTGTCAGGGAATAAACTATGAGATTATCTTCATTCCATAGATGGGAACACAGGTTCACAGTAGGCAGGAGACTAACTCAAGGTCATTTGTCTTGTGAAGGTGAGGATAGACACTGGTCTTCTAGTTTTCTACAAATTGTTCCTGTCACTATATTTGTTGTCTATCTAGTTTCTTGTTTCTGCTTAGAACTCTTATGTATGGTGAAGTTGGGCTAGAAAATTTAATAAGGCCATTTTAGAGAGGAAGAAACTTCATGCTTAGATATGTTAAATAATTTAACTGTTTAAATTACATTTTAGATTGATTGGTATCATCAGTGCTCTCAATATTTACTGAATAAATGAATGACACAGAACCAAAGCCTAGACTCTGTGTTTCCTTGGTCATATTATGCCAAGCCCCCTGGAGCCTGCCTTTGAGTACTATTTCAGTTAGCTGATCTTTGTTGATCTTTTCTTTGGGATTCCCTCATCCTGTAGTTGAAACTGTGTGCACTCTGAGAGACCATTGTCTCCCTAAGTAGGCAGAGAAAAAAACACACCACCTACTGATATTCTTTTTTTGTTACTTGTTTTCTGGAATCTTCAAATCATTGTTGACAAGGGTGACTCATAAATTTCACTATGTGATCTTCTCCATTAAGAGAGTTTTTTCCTTAGCCCTAAAATAAATTAGTTAATTGTTATATATGATTAAGGCACAGCTGCTAGCAGCTTTACCCAGAACAAAATAGTTCTTTTTTTCTTGGTGAGCCCAGACCCATCAATTTGGGGTTGGTAAATGTCTGTAATCACTGTTAAGTGCTTTAGGAGAAGCCCTTGAGGTGAGTGTAGAGGTGATTGGAGTTCAGGTAGGGAACATGAGACATACAAGTGGTAAGTGAGTTTGAGGCAGCTTTTATAAAATAAAAAATTAAATTGTGCACATACAAGTACTTACATATGTAGGATAGATACTTGGGGACGTAGAAGGTACAGTGGAACAAGTGTGTACTTTAGTATTGTGTGCCATTGGCAATTATAACCTAATTTTTTCTTTTTAGGAATTTTATTTGGGGCTGGAGGGATAGTTAACAGCACTGGATGTTCTTTCAGAGGACCCAGGTTCAATTCCTAGTGTCTACATGGCAGCTCAACTGGTCACATGCAACTGTATGGCTCAACTGTAATTCACACCCTCATATAGGCATACATGCAGGCAAACATCAATGAAATAAAAATAAATATATAATTAGTATAAAATGAATTTTATTATTGTATGCAGATATTTGTGTATATACAGGCATATTTGTGGTGGAAGTCAGATACTGCTTTTGGCAGTCAGTTCTTTCCACCTTATTGAGTCAGGTTTTCTTCTGTTGTTTCTATTGTGCTGTACTGTGTATTCCAGGATGGCTATCCTGCTAGCTTCTGGGCAAGTCTCTTATCCCTCCTGCCTGTCTCCCCATAGGAGTGCTGGAATTGCAGATGTTTGCCACACCATCCAACTTTTTTTCCCTCAAATTTTATTAGTTCTTTGAAAGTTTTGTACTATATGTTTGGATCATATTTACCCCTTCTCTACCATGTCTTCCCAGTTCCAGCACTATTTTCTATCCACCCAAGTTTGTATCCTATTTTTAAAAAACCCTTTAAGACCAAGACTAAATATTCTTGGATATGTGTGTGGTCTTCCAGTTGAGCATAGTTGACTTATCAAGGGCTACATTCTTAGACAAAACTGTTTCTTTCCCAGTTGCTAGCATTAGCCAGTGGGCCCATGAATAGGGGTATGGTTGTCCAACTTCCATCTTCATGCTGGGATTTTGTATGGCTTGGACTTGCACAGGTTTTGTATATGCATTCACAACTGTTGTGAGATCGTAAGATCAGCTGCCATGCTGTGTCCAGAATACAGTTTCCAGTTGTCACCTGCTGCCTCTGGCTCTCACACTGTTTTTACTCCTCTTCTGCAATGGTTCTATAAGCCTTTGTAGGAGGGGGTACAGTACATGTATTCCATTGAGGGTTGGCCATTCTGAGGTCTATTATTCTCTTACCAACCCTTGGCTAGTTATGGGTCTCTGTGTTAATCAGCATTTACTGCAAAGTGAAGCCTCTCAGATGAGGGTTAAGAGATGCATTGATCTATGGGTATAATGTGTGTTCTTGAGGATTGAACTCAGGTTAGTAGGCCTTCATACTAACCACTTTTACCTGAGGAGCCATTTTACTACCCCCTGCTTTTTTTCTTGGTCAAAATAGGAACAATAATATTGATACCATAGGCTGAGAAAATTAAATGAGATAATATGAAAAAGATATATGTTGCAGAATATTTGATCACACTGTCAACTCTGAGATTGTGTTATTTACTGAAAAAAACAAAAAACAACCCTGTTTCTAATTATGGTGTAGCTCAGCCTTAACACACCTTTAATCCTTCTGTCTGGAATTCAAACATGCCCTTAGTACACACCTAACAATGAACCTAATCCCAGACAGCAAAGATAAAGTTAGCTTGTAGAAGAAAGCATCCATATTTGAAAGTGATGTCTGATTGAGTGGCAGAAAAAGTGAGAAAGATTTGACAGAATAAGACAGAATAGGATATGCCCAACTCTCAGGAGAAGAGAGAGGAAAGGGAAGCTACTTGAAGGTCAGGGCAGAGAGAGAAGGAAAGGGAAGGAGACAGTTTTACTGGGATAGGTGTACAGAGACAGGTTGCAGAGAGAGAGAGAGAGAGAGAGAGAGAGAGAGAGAGAGAGAGAGAGAAAGCAAGCTAGACATCTAGACACAGGTGAAGACAGAACAAGCCAGAGAATAAGGAGTCAGAAGATTAGAATATATTGCCAAAGTTAGTATGAGGCCAAGCAGAACAATTAAGCCAGAGGCTGAGAGAGAAGCGAGATTCAGTCAGTCAGCTTGGAGAGGAGTTTGAGTCAGAACAGCTGAGTTGAACCAGCCAGCCAGAGCTCAGAAAGAACTAGAAATGGTGAGTGTATTCACCAGTAAGTCTCTGAAAACATTCTAGGCTTAGATTGTACAGAGGCTCAAAGCTTCTAGGCCTAGGCCTAGGTTAGCAGACGGAGACCGTAGACATTGGAGATGATAATTACAAGAGAAGAATGGGTTTGTTTTGTTTTTTTTAAATTTGAAATAAACACATTCTTTTTTTTTTTTTTGTGGCTTTTCAAGACAGCTCTGTGTAGCTTTCTCTGTGTAGCCTTGGCTGTCCTGGAACACACTCTGTAGACCAGGCTGGCCTCAAACTCAGGAATCCTCCTGCCTCTGCTTCCCAAGTGCTGGGATTAAAGGTGTGCGCCACCACTGCCCAGCAATTACAGGAGAATAAAAGTTAAATTTATAGATATAGTGACTGATGTGTGGTTGGCAGAAAACTATTAGAAGATCTATTTACCTCACTCCTTTTGCAAGGAGGACCTGGATCTGAAAGGCTGATTAATGTTTTGACGGAAGAAGAAAGAGAGCTGCAAGCTTTGAATCAAAAGTAAGGTCTTACATTGGGTCAACCTGTAGGCACATGCAAGATGCAGTGTACATAAAGCTGAAGAGATAAAAGTTTGGGCTATATTTAAAAGATGTGGCCGGGTGGTGGTGGCGCACGCCTTTAATCCCAGCACTTGGGAGGCAGAGGCAGGTGGATTTCTGAGTTCGAGGCCAGCCTGGTCTACAGAGTGAGTTCCAGGACAGCCAGGGCTACACAGAGAAACCCTGTCTCAAAAAACAAAA
>NW_021604877.1:179931-233856 GCF_004785775.1 Grammomys surdaster | reverse complement strand
GTGTAGCCCTGGCTGTCCTGAACTTACTCTATAGACTATGCTGACTTTAGACTCAAGAGATCTGCCTGCCTCTGTCCCCTGAGTGCTGGGATTAAAGGTGTGTGCCAGCACCACCCAGCTTGCTTAAGGATTTCTTTTCTTTTTCTTTCTTTTTTCTTTTTCTTTTTCCTTTTCAAAAGATGAAGTTTCAAGCTGATGATATATCTTATCAGTAGGATATTTGCCTAGCATGCCTAGGGGCTTGGGTTCAAATTCCTAATACTGTAAAAAACAAAAGACAAACACTGGTTATGGTGGCACATACTTTTGATCCTAGGACTGGGAAGTGGGTGTGGAAAGACCAAGAGTTAGAAGACAGCCTGGACTACATAAAGTCCTATCTCAAAAAAAAAAAATCCAAATCAAAAGTAATAAAACAGAAATAAATTTTAGATAAGCATAGTGACCTATGCTTGTGATCCCAGAATTCAGGAGGAAGTTTGAGAGTTCAGGGCTAGCCTGGGGTTCATCATGAATTCAAGATTAGCTTATACAAGGAAATCTTTTCTCCAAAACTCAAGGGTTGTTGTAAAGTACTTCCCTAGCATGTACAAAGTTCTGGGTTAATTCCTAGTGTATTCATGAAATAGGTCTTACTATGTTGTCCATGCTAGTTTTAACCCTTTGGCCTCAAATAGTTCTACAACCTAATCTCTGTGGTGTAGCTGAGACTACAGGTATATTGTACTATGTACATCTATGACAATGGTTTTAAATCATGCTTCTGGGCTGAAGAGATGGCTCAGTGGCTAAGATCACTGACTGCTCTTCCAGAGGTCCTGAGTTCAATTCCCAGCAACCACATGGTAGCTCATGACCATTTGTGATGAGATCTGATGCCCTCTTCTGGTGTGTCTGAAGAAAGCAACAGTGTACTCACATACATACAATAAATAAATAAATCTTTTTTAAAAAATGCTTTAGAATCATGCCTCCATGGTTAAACGTGTATAAAAGCTCTTCTGGTAGTCTTTAGTGTAGTATAGTGTTGTAGCTAAGAACTGAACTCTAGAGCAAGACTTTCTGTTGTTTCTGAATGTTTCTTATATTTAAGACTTTCTGGCTCTGCAAAGTCCAGGGAGAATTCTGTTATTACTGGGAAAACCTTTAACTGCTTTAGGTCCCATCTCTCATGAGATTAGAACTCTGAACTCAAGCTGGCTTAGGTACTATTTCATAAGGGTTTTTCTAGCCATAACCAAATTGTGTCCTGTGAACAAGATGCTCCAGGACAGACAGACTTCAGCATCATTTTACTTACTTCTAAGAAGAGAATTAAGTACATTGTAATTCTATATAAGAGAGAAAGGAAAGGGCTAAAGAGATGACTCAGTATGTAAGAACACTTGATAAGGAAGCAAGAAGACCCAGGTCTGGATACCTAGCTCCATGTAAAAGCTGGGCATGAGTGAGTGTGCGTGTAACCTCCCCGCATTGAAGGAGAAGAACAGAGACAAATGTATCCTGAGAGGTCCTTAACTAGCCAGCCTAGCCAAAACAGCAAGTGTCAGGTTGGGTGAAAGATCCTATCTTCAAAAATAAGGTGAAGAACAATAGAAGAAACCAGAGATTCTCCTTTGGCCTCTGTATGAATGTACAGTGTGTGTGTGTGTGTCTGTGTGTGTGTGTGTGTGTGTGTGTGCATACACAGACAAGCATTGCAAAAATGAGAAAAGGAAGACAGAATCAGGAATGCTGTTGAGCATTTCTGTATATATTCTCCTTGAGACCCAATCTACTAAATTACTGACCACACAGATGTTGGAAGCAGGGATAGAACTGGCTATTGGGATATTGGTCTATCTCCAGAGTCCTTCCCTCCCTTTTTTATTTTTGATACAGGGTCTCTTTATACAACACTATTCTAGAATTCAATATGTAGACCAGGTTGGTCTTGAATTCACTGAAATCTGCCTGCCTCTGACCTGAAAGCACTGGGGTTAAATACCCTGTCTTCAGAATCTTGACAAGAATGACTGTATACTGTTGTTTACATGTTTACCAACCACAGAGTTAATTTGTAGGGCAATTCTGTGGTAACAGCTCTTCACCTTAAGTCTTCTCTGCTGGCATTCTTATAAAGCTGTTTGGTCATGGCTGAGCCTGCTGCTGCTTCTTACTCCTTTTTACTTGAATAGAATCTCAGTATGTAGCCCTGGTTAGTGTGGAACTCCCTATGTAGATCAGGTTGGCCTGGAACTCAAAAGAAATCTACCAACCTCTTAGTGCTGGGGTTATAGGTACAGGGCACCACACCTGGGTATTTGGCTTGTTTTCTTTCTTTCTTTTTTCTTTTCTTTTTTTCTTTCGAGACAGGGTTTCTCTATGTAGCCCTGGCTGTCCTGGAGCTCACTCTGTAGACCAGGCTAGCCTCGAACTCTCGAACTCAGAAATCCGCCTGCCTCTGCCTCCCAAGTGCTGGGATTAAAGGCGTGTGCCACCACCACCCGGCGTTTTCTTTTTTTTACATTGTCCAATATACAAAATGGAAATGGAGCCTTCTTAATTCTTTCCAAGATGGAGAATGGAAGAAACAGGCTAAACAGAGGGTCGTTCCAAGAGGATAGAAAGACAAATTCTCTTATCTTCCAATATCAGGGCCAAAACAAACAAAAAAGCACCGGTTAAACTTTGTCTTTTCAGATGAGGAAGCTGAAGTGTGACAGAGGAGGTCACACAGCTGAAATCCTTCCTCTTGGTTCCTAAATTGGCACTCATTTTGTTCTACCTTGTAACAAGTTGTGGAGACGCCAGTGAAGTATGACCTGCCAGGCCTGTCACTAAGTACAACTGTAAACACAGGAAATGGGCTGGGACGAGTTCAGAGGGAGCAGGAAACTTTGCCAAGTTAGAAGTGTTCAAGGGTTTCCTGTCCATGCTGTTAACTGTCAGAAATCTCCAGAAAGGGGAAAAAAAACCCACTAAGAATGAGACTATATTTAGGCTAGATTTGGTTTCTATCTAGGCCAACCTACTTGTTTTACTGATAAGGAAACCAAGAGACCCCCAGAAAGAAAAAATTGCTTAAACTTGAACACAGAATTTGTGGACACTTAGAAACCACTGATTTAGTTAACATTCTTCATTTTAAAGATGAGAAACCTAAGACTCAGAGAACAAGCATCTTACCCAAGGCTACGAATTTAGACAGTGGCAGACCCAGTACTGGTATCCAAGTCTTCCATTTCTCAGCAGCATGCTTCCCACTGCTCAGAGAAAAAATAACCTGGAACGATCACCAAAAATGCTGTTTCAGCCCTGGAAAAGGTACAGCAGGTCAGGAAACTGAATTATAAGCAGGATATGTTAGCAGCTAACAAATGGCAAGAACCAAACAGAGTCAGCCTAAAGGAATCTAAGGCACTCTTGTTTAAGACACTTGGAAAAGTAAGAGGAAATAAATAAATAAATAAATAAATTGTAGCTATTTTAGGAACTCAGAATCCAAGCAAGAACAACAAGGCAGGCAGGTACCAAAGGCTAAAACCTTGCTGGGCATTGGTGGTAGAGGCCTGTAATCCCAGAATTTGGGAATAAAGGGAGGAGGGTGAAGAAGTCAAGGCCATCTTCAGCTACATAGCATGTTTGAAACCAGGCTGTTCTACACAAAACTGTTGAAAGTGAAAAGAAGAGAAAAACAGGAAGAGAGAGGGAGAAGAGAGGAGAGAGAAGAGGAGGAAGTAGAAAGAGAGAAAAGCAGGCAGGACAGAAATGTTAAAGATAATACCAATATACTATTTCCTTCCTCTGTCATAGACTAAATATTCAGAAAATACCATCTCACAAATATATCCAGGTTCAGCAGCCCACTGTGTGGGTAATACAGTGACTAGTGGATTGCTAGGTCCCATCTGTCACACAGCAGTCTGGTGTGCAGAGGAATGACATTAACACACTGCCTGACATATTAAACACCTTTATTTCTCACCCAGCCCCTCAAGGCAAAGATTATGACTTCATTTAACAGATAAACTAAGATTTAGACAGATCTCTTCCTCAGGGTCTTAAAATTACCACTGAAGATGGACAATCTAGTATTCAAATGCATAGACTCTTATACAAGAAATATTTACCAGTTTGTCAACTTGTGGGCATCAGAAATATAATGGTGTAATGGATGTGTTCTCTGAACTAAAGGAGTCTAATTAGAAAAATACAATTAAATAATAATTGTTATTTATTGTTTCTGTTTTTTAAAGAGGGTCTTATGTGGCCCAGACTGGCCTTGAAACTCCTGAACTTTTTGCCTCAATTTCCTGAATGCTAGGATTCCAGATGGGCATTACCATGACTAACTTAGTAATCTTCTGTTATGATAATATACAGCACTTTTTCTTACATAGGGTCTTATGTAGGCCAGCACTATGTAGGTGAGGATGATCCTTTGATGAGTTTGTTTTCTATGAATTTTGTATATGATGACAATCTGTGTTTTTTTTTTGTTTTTTGCTTTTTTTAAAAATCAAATCTTAGGATATGATTGTATAAGTTGTATGGAGAAGAGGAATAGATGGAAAGTTGTGTTTCATTTGTTCCTTGATATTTTTCCATTTATTCTATTTTTTTAAAAAAATTAATTGGAAATAGATTTTTTTCATGCACTATATTATAATCATGGTTTCCTCTTCTCCAGCTCTCAACTCTTCTCAGATCCTCTCCATCTGCTCAGCCATCCAACTCCATGACTTCTTTTTCTGTCTTTAGAAAATCAACAGGCAAATATAACAAACAAAGCAGAATAAAAAAAAAACAAAGAAAAAAGCACAATAAACACACACACACACAAACCCATAAAAACACAGTATCAGGAACCATAATATATACACAAAGGACATATAAGGTAAAATATGCTCAAGGCAATATGAGACAAAAAAATCTCTTCAAAAAACCCAATGAGTTCATTTTGTATTGGCCTTCTACTGCTGGGCATGGAGCTTGCCCTTAAGTGTGGTTTATATACTCAGTGAGCCTCCAGTGAAGAAAACTTAATTTTTCCTTTACAAGTGGTTGTGATTGGAGATAGGGATGGTAGCTCATGTCTACTTCCTCTACTTTGTTCTGGGACCAAACAAAGTATTATTTGTCTTGGACCTGTGCAGGCCCTATGCATGCTCCGATAGTCACTGTGAGTTGATATGTTCACTTGTTGTGTCTGAGAGACTCTGTTTCCTTGGTGTTATCCATCCTCTTTGACTCTTACAGTCTTTCAACCTCTTCTGCATAGTTCCTGAGCCATGAGAGGAGGGGTATGATGTAGCCATCCTATTTAGGTCTCTCACTCTCTGCACATTGATCATTTGTGGGTCTCTGTAGTAGTTCCCACCTACTGCAGGAGGAAGATTCTCTGATGATGCGATGACTGATCTATGGACATAGCAGGATATCATTCCAAGTAATTTAATTGTGGTGTTCCTTTAGTAGAACAGTAGTATTCGCCCTAGGACCATGCCTGTCTAGTCTCAGGTTCTTATCCATTTGAGCAGTGTCAGGCATGGGTTCCATCTCATGGAGTGGGCCTTAAATCCAGTCAGATAGTGGTTGGTTTCTCCTACAACATTTGTGCCACTATTGCACCAGCATATGTAGGCAGGCAGGTCACCATTGTAGACTACAGATTTGTTTAACCCTGGCTGGCTTGGGTTTATACATGTAGACTAGAGGCTACCCTGAAACTCATGACAATTCTATTTCAGCTTTCCAAATGTTGGCATTGTACATATGTTCTACCATGCCTAGGCTTTTCCTCATTAATTCTAGCAAACCTTGTAATTATTTTGTTTTAGAGATGTTAGTTAGGCTGTAGTTCATCAAAAAGTTGATCAATGGTTCAGTAGTGAATAATTTTAAGGTAAAACAGAGTGGATGTGTCAAGAAAAAAATTAAGTCTGGAGAGATGGTTCAACAGTTAAGAGCACTAGATGCTCTTGCAGAGGACTCAGTTTCAGTCCCAGCATCCAAGTGGTTCACAATCATCTGTAACTCCAGTGTCAGGGGGATTGACTGCTTCTTCTGGCCTCCATGGGCACCAGGTATATATATAGTACACATACAGACATGTAGACAAACATTCATGCACATAAAGTAAAGCAAAAAAAAAATCTTTAAAAAACATTCACCATTCTTCTGTCTCAGCCTCCTATCATTAAAAATATATATTTATTTGCAGTAGTGGGAGCTAACCCAGAGCCTGGTGTCTCTTTTATCACTTAAGTACATCCTCAGCTCTTCTTAATTTTTAAGAGAAAACGAGTCTCAAGAGGAGAACCTAAGAGATTGTTAACCTCAGTGGTTAACAGCGCTTTCTGTTCTTCTAGAGGACTCAGATTTTTCAGCATCCACATGGGAACTCACAACCATATGTAACTCCAGTTCCAGTCTTCTGACACTCTGACTGGCACAAACATTAGGCACACACATGATACCCATACATTCATTCAGGCAAAATGTTCATAAAATAAAAATAAATAATTATTGAAAATAAAAAAAAAAACAGAACAAAACAACAAGCTAATTCGCAGGCAGATCTCTGAGTTTGAAGCCAGCCTGAGCTACATAAACTTTCCAAGCCAGTTAGTGCTACATAGTGAGACCTGTCTGGAAAAAAAATTAAACAAAATTAAAAACCAAAGCCAAGAGAAACTACTTTTTCTTTTATCCATGGACTATGTGATTTGCTTGCATAATCTTAAATAGAAAATTGTTTTATATTTCACAGCTACAAAAAAATAGTTTCTCTAAAAGGTTAAGTAACTATTTGGGCTAGTATGACAAATGAAAAAATTCTGCAATACAATTTAGAATGACTTGAATTAGTTTAGCCCAGGCTGGCCTAGAACTCACTGTATAGTGCAGGCTAACTTCTAACTCACAGCATTCCTCCTCCCCTGTCTTCCCAAGTTCTGGTATTATAGGTGCGAGCTTCCATGCCAGTTTGGCTTGATTCAGTTTAGATTATAAAAGTTAGCATTCTCAACTTTTCTTATGTATTCAAATTCTCAATCTGTAACAGGGCTTTCTTATGTTTACTTTCCAGAAGTGCTTAATTTATTCTTAGTTCCAACCTATCCTAGTTCCTGTTCTTAGCAACAGTGCTCTGTTCTCTAAATCCCTAAATTTTTTTTTCTTTTTTTGGTTATTTTATTTACATTTCAGATGTTATCCCCTTACCCCATTCCCTGCCCCCCGCTCAGGAACCCCTTATCCCATCCTCCCTCCTCCTGCTTCTATGAGGATGTGCCCCCATGTACCCCCCACTCCCACCTCCCCACCCTCCAATTCCCCCATACTTGGTGTCTAGCCTTCATGAGGTCAAGGATCTCTTCTTCCACCTATGCCCAGCAGGGCCCTCCACTCTTATTCAGCTGAAGCCCTGGATCCCTCCCTAAGTGCTCCCAGGCTGGTGATTTAGACCCTGGGAGCTCTGGTTGGTTTGTATTGTTGCTCTCCTCATGGTGCCGCAAACCCTTTCAGCTCCTTCAATCTTCACTCTAACTCCTCCATTGGGAACCCCTTGATCAGTTCAATGGTTAGCTGTGAGCATCTGCCTCTGAATATGTGAGACTCTTGCAGACCTCTAAGGAGACAGCTATATCAGGCTCCTGTCAACATGCACTTCCTGATATCCACTAAATCCCTATTTCTAACTTTGATTTAGATTCCAACTACTTATTCCAGTCTTAGCTCCCTTAATTTCCAAAATATTTACCATCTACTATGTGCTTAAGTAGAGATGAATACAAATCCAGTTCTTACTTTGACTTAATCTTAGTTACATTTCTGTTACTGTGAAGAGGCACCATGACCAAGGCAACTTATAAAAGAAAATATTTAACTGGGTGCTTGCTTACAGTTTCAGAGCACCAGTGAGTCCATAATCATCACTGTGGGGAACATGGTGAGAGGCAGGCAGACAGGAAGACATAGTGCTATAGCAACAGTTGAGGGCTTACACCCGATCCATTAAGCAGGAAGCATGGGGGAGTGTAGGGACAGACAGACAGACAGACACACACACACACACACACACACACACACACACACACACACACGGCCTGGCAGGAGTTTTTGAAACATCAAAGCCTACTTCCGGGGGACACGACTCTAACACCTCCTATGTTTTAAAACAGTTCCACCAACTAGACACCAAGCATTCAAATATATGAGCCTGTGGGGAACATTCTCATTCAACTGCCACAGACCTTTTAGTGGTTAGATGGACAAGCACAACAAAAGAACATGGTAATAAGCAAATGCTTATTATATGCTGTACTTGAGTTGAAGTACTTTGTGGGTATCAGTTTGTTTAATTCTCATACCACATGAAGTAGATAGTATATTCTCTTTATTTTACAGATAGAAACAGAGGCAGAAAATTCAAATAAATGTTCTAGATTCTAATAGAAGCACAAGGCCTTAAAGAGCATAAACAAAGATTAGGGACTCCCAACCAACCTTTAATGGTCAGTGTAGAAAGTCTCTAAGAATTAGAAAAAGCCTGAGTAGAACATTGAAATTTGAGTAGGAATTTGTCAGGCATGGAATGAAGCAAGGTTCCTGTAGGCAGAAGAAACCTCACAAAGCCAGCAAGTGAGCCTTACTCAGTTATGAAATGGAAAGTAATTGGGAATGGTGGTAATGTAGGATGTATACGAGTGGCAGGAGAGAAGGGTAATAGCGCAACCCTTATATTAGCTACCGAGCATTTGAAGCCTTGAAAAATGTCCATGAGGCAATCAGTGAATGCTAAAAGATGTCTTGAGATGAGAGCTAGCTTTGTTTTTTGTTGTTTTTTTTTTGTTTGTTTGTTTTGGTTTTTTCGAGACAGGGTTTCTGTAGCCTTGGCTGTCCTGGAACTCACTCTGTAGACCAGCCTGGCCTCGAACTCAGAAATCCGTCTGCCTCTGCCTCCCAAGTGCTGGGATTAGAGGCGTGCACCACCACTGCCCCGAGAGAGCTAGCTTCGTATTCTAAGCTGACCTTAAACTTGTGGCAGGCCTTAATCCTCAGCTTTTGAAGGTTTTAAATTGTAGGTATGCACTATCATACTTGACATGGAATAACTATTATTATATCAAACTCTTTGAAATACTATTATAGGACGTTAGAATTTCATTAGTGAAGGTGTGTTTTAGAAATAAAATTTTACAGGCTAGGGAGATGGCTCATTAGTTAAGAGCACCTGTTGTTCCAGAGGACCCAAGTTCAGTTCACAGCATCCATTTCACAACCACTTGTAACTCCAGTTCCAGGGATTCTGACATCCACTCCGGCTTCTTTGGGAACCTGCATACACATACTGTACACTCATATATTCACACATAAATCAAATTAAAACTTTAGAAAAATAAGACTTTCACTGAAATGATTGTAGATTTACATGCAGAACAAAATCTAGTAAATCTAAATTTCAGAAAAATTATGATTACTTGATAAGGGATGAGTCTGAAAGAAACTGAAACAGACAGAGATCATTGAGGAGATTTTTGTGTTTTTCTAGGGTACTGAGGCCTTGACTAAGCTCTCTTGATTGGGATGGCCTTTGCAGTAGAGGCTTGACCTTTAGAAATTAGTTCTGACTTGTGGGGATGAAGAAGCAGGTCTGTAAGGAGGCTTGGGCATACTTCATTCTGGATGGTCCTCACTCATTAGGAATTCTGCCATACACTGAGAAAGGCCATGTTAAAGAAAGTCACTCTTAAACTGCAACTGCTTCTTAGAATTATCATCTTGAATGCAGGGCTTTTCAACAGATGTTCTTGGCTATCTTCTCCTAAGAGAAGATTGAGGGTCCATTGACCTTTTATTGTTTGAGTAAAAGTTTGTGTGGGATAAAAAAGTAGTGCGACTCTCTCTCTCTAGTTCTGGTCTCTTGGGGAATTTAGTAATGTGTTCTCTGGTAAGCCAGTGAACAGCACATCCAGGAGATTTGAGTCCATCTTCCTATTACTATGGAAACTGGAATCCACATTGTTTTTTTTACCTCATGCTGCAGTGTGTGCTCAATTTCTCAGTATTAATGTCTTCAAGGCATTTGTCACTGTGCTTTTGGTACTGATGTGATTGACACTTGATAGTTGTTGGAAACAGCCTCATTTCTGAACCTAGAAGGGGTATGATCCACTGGTATGTGTGTGTGTGTGTGTGTGTGTGTGTGTGTAACACACACACAGAGACCATTGAAAGGTTAAACATGTTTTGTTAGCACTGTGTACAGTCTCCATCTGAGCCTGTCCTTAGGTCCCTAACACGTTTATAAAACTTTTCTTAGTAGAAATCTGTCTTGAGTTGTCTTTAATTATGTTTTTGGCTATCCCAGACTCTGACGAGTGTTGGCTAGGGCACAAGAATGTTGGGTCAGCCTCCAAGTCAGAGAACTTGGGGTAGTTTTTGAACAAGTGTGTTGATTTAATTCCTCTGAGACTGGGCTTTTTTCTTGGCATAGACAGCTTTAACATATAAAGCCCTGCGGCATGTGGTACCCCAAAGCTGGGAAAAGCAAATCTTCAAAGAATGTATACAACTTTAAGTTATTCTTGCACCAGGAACTGTGCTGCCTAGTGCTTGGCTAGATACAGGGGAACACTAGAAAAATCAAAGGCTGCTCTTGTAAGTAGAACACGGAGAACTGACAAATAACAACTAACATTGATGTAGTCCTTTTCAAAGGACTTTGATGATTTTTCAGATAAAACTAATCCTGCCTAATAGTAGCTTGTAATCCCAGTACTTAGGGAGCTGAGAGAGAATTGCCATGAGATACATATTGAGTTGAAGCCTGGGATGCATAGTGAGTTTAAGGATACTTATCACCCTGTCTCAAGCAAACAAACACAGAAAGAAAGCAATTAACAGGGTGGGGAGAACGAGAAAAATGAATACTTAGGCATAGTAGTCCATGTGTATAAAAGTTAGAATTTAAAGATGTACATTTGCCATTTCTGTAATTCAGAGTGTATGTCAGGAATTTAGAGAGTAAGCATAGAAGAGATCCTGGAAGTCAGAAAAGGGTTTTATTATTTTGACTTCCTAGTGCCTTTGACTAGCTTGACTAGTTCTGATTTCAACAAATTGTTGCTTAAAAGTGTTAAGTGAAAAGCTGAAATGGATATTTCAATGTGTGAGCACTGAACTGGGGACAGATAGTTTTACATCAGTCAGGAAGGATACAGAGACAAAAGCCAGGAGAATGGGCTCATTAGCAGAAGTTACAGTCCGGAGAGACTGAGGAATAGGCAGAAGCAATTAGAACGCAGAAGGAGCCCATGACACTGAGGTCACGGCCTGCTTGGTAGGGACTCCCTGTAGGAATTAACCATTTGTAGGAATTAACCATTCTCTTTTTGAAGAAGACTTCTCCTGAGGGCAAAGTTTGAAGAAAAAAAGGAGGGGAAGAATGTAAATGTCGAGGCTAAGGGATCACCTAGTGAGGATTTCTCATCCAGCAGAGGATTAGGTTTACTTCTCTTCTAAGAAGTGTCTTCTTTTGTTCTTGGTCCTCTTCCCTCTTTCTTACACAGTGTGCCAGGACTAAGTATTCTTCTCTACTGACCTGTCAACTTGTTTTTAAAACCTAATGAGAAAGGAACTTTTGACCACTTTTTATCAGAGAGTAAATTGGTGGTCAGTGTTTGGATTAGATCTCTCCAGATACTTGGTACCCTTTTCAAAGCATTGTAATACAGGCACACAAAGATTGCAAAGTAGCTAGAGGAAATTGTATTCAAAAGCAAATCAATTGTACAGATCAGAATACTCTGTAACCAAGCAGTAGGTCACCCAAGTAAGAAAGTACTTAAGGACCCTAGTTATTGTTTGGGGCTTCCTTTTAAGGTCTAGGAGAAGGAGTTTGGTTATTAGGTGGCACAACCATAGTGGGTCTCTATTTTGATTGATATACTACATAGTGAAACTTTTACCCGTACCCTGTACAGGCCCTGTCTACATGACCCCAACTCCTCCTCACAAATCTCTCTTTCACTTGTCTGTTTAGTTTTGTGACTCACTAAGATTAACCAGGGCCATCTTTGAAGCTGTGAGACTGGAGCTATCTATTAGAACCTGGTACTCTCGGTGATGGGTATACAACTGACGACAGTGGTTCGCCCTTTCTAAGATAAGACTCTATCAATGACCAGTAGTTCAGAGGTAAAGGGACATGTCTCATGAGCCCCTCCCCCTCCTTTCCTTGATTTATTGGGTCTTATGTGGGCCCAGTTCAGGTTACTACAATTGTTAGGAATTCATGGCTAACCAAGTCTACAGAATAGCATTTTGCAGCCCTTCACCCTGTTTTCTGGCTTTTAAAAACTTTCTGGACTCTCTTCAACAATGTTCCCTGAACTTTGAAGGGGCTGGATTATAAATGTTTATGGCCAGGCCCACAGTCATTGCTTAGTCTTTGCACCTTGGGCAGCCAGGATTCTCTGGATTTACTGCTCTTCAATATAGGGGGAGGCTTCTCTGATTTAGGATGCGAACAGCTTTTGTCTATGTATATAAGCATAGATATTTAGAAGACAGTTTGCTGCTATGTCAATTTGGTTAAATATCAACAATAAGTTTATAGCTCGAGCTTGTGACCTCTCTAGACCTGGGTTGCTAGATGGGCTGACAGTACTAGGCGTAGGGTGTCCACTCACCTCCCTGACTCTACCCCCAAAACAGGCCTTAAATGCAATCAGAGGGACATTGGTAATGCCTACCACAGTCTGCCCTTATTGTGCTGGTGAGCCCTTACTGCCTGGCAATGTTGTTGTTTCTTTGATCTGTACTTTAAGTGTGTGTGTTCCCATACCGGTGTAAGGAAGGTGGAGGTTGGCATCAGGCTGACTTCTTCGATTACTTCTCTGAATGTATTCTTTGAGATAGGGTCTTTCCCCAAACCTGGGAACTTTCATTTTCAGCTAGACTGGCTGGCTCCTGAGCTTTGGAGTCACAGGCGCATGCTACCACACCCAAATTTTTATGTAGAGGTTAGGGATCTGAGCTCATTCCCTCATGCTTGTGCAGCAAGCACTTTACTGAGCCATCTCCTCAACCCCTCTTTCTTAAGTATCTTTGTGAGCAAGTACTGTATTTATTCATTTCTGTTTGAATATTTTTATTCAATAATTTCTTGTGAGAATTCATTTGTTCATTTAACAAATGTTTATTTAAGCCTAACCTTGGTGCTATAGACTTTGCTAAATGCTAAGTATTAGACTGAACTCAGGAATCAGCCAAGAATAAGACATCCAATATTCCTGCTACCATGGAACTCAGTATTTAGTGGAGAAGGCAAGTAATTACAATTGAAAAAAAAATGAAAAAAATGAAAAGTACCTTTTACTTTTGACAGCATGTTATGTTGCCCTAATGCAGTTTGGGAGGGAGAATACAACAGGGAACATTTTAAAAGTAAAAAATGTTTAACCAGAGAAAGACAGCCTGAGTTAGGATTTACAAATTAGGGAAGAATGAAGAGACTTTTATAGATGAAGAATTCTATGTAGTTCTCAACCTGAACTGAGTGTAACCATCACTAAGTTCACAAGAGTTCCTGGGAGGAGCAAAGTGTGATGCAGCACAGCTTCTCTCTCTCTCTCTGTCTCTCTCTCTCTCTTCCTCTGAGTATGTGTATATACATATATGTATGTATTTGAGACAGGGTCTCACTATATAGCCCTGATCTCTCTATGTAGACTAGGCTGCCCTTGAACTAACAGTTCCATCTGCCTCTATCTTTCGAGTGCTGGAATTAAATGTATGATCCACTCACTGTACCTTCTCCTGATATATCTACTTTAGAAAATGTTTGAGAGTTTCTTTTTTATTAATTAATTATTTTATTTATTTAAATCCCAAATGTTGCCCCCATCCTCCATCACCTTTGCCTCTGAGAGGGTGCGCCTACCAGGTATTCCCCCACCCTGGGGCATCATGTCTCTACAGGATTAGGTTCATCCACTCCTATTGAGGCCAGACAAGGCAGCTCCCAGGGGTCCAGGTTAGTTGACACTGTTGGTCTACCTGTGAGGTTGCCAAAAGTCAGACATACTCCTTTTATGTAACCAAGAACTTCCACTTCTAGATACTCAAGGGAAATGCAAGTATATCTTCATTTAGATACATATGTGCAAGTGTTCATAGTAGCTTTGTTTCAGGAAAAAAGACTTGAGAACAGATAAGCAAATTGTGGTACATCCATTTAATAGAATGCCACTTGAAAATTAGAACAAGCTATTCTCTGGTGGGGGAATGTGATATACATCTTATACATGCTAAGTGAAAAGATCTATACACTGGGCTGGGAATGTAGCTGTATAATAGAGCTGTTGCTTAGCACACACGATACCCTGGGTTAGTTCTCCAGCACCAGAAAAACAAACAAACAAACAAACAAACAAACAACAAGAATTTTGAAGTTTATCTTAAGAATAATGAGAAGGAGGGAAGAGGAAAAGGTTTAGAGATTGTGAAGGCTTACTATTCTTGCAGAGGATCCGAGTTTAGTTCTTAGCACCCATGGCTCACAACAGAGAATCTTTCTGAAATCTTGGCTAGCCTGGAACTTGCTATGTAGAGTAGGCTGGCCTGGAACTTGTGGCGTTCCCCACTACTTCTGTGTCCTGGATGCTGGGATTATAGGCATGTGCCACCACTCTGTTTTTGATAAATGACCTCTGGGAGAGAAGTAAGCTGGGTTGGAGTTTTGAATCTGGGATTATTACTGTCAGTGCTGCTTGGAAAACTGAAGACAGTGCCAGTTTTGTTCAGAAGAAAGGCTCTAAAGCTCTTCTGAATTCCTGCCTCCTGCTGAGAAGAACTGGGTCTCTTCTTGGACATGAGGACATGGTGTTCTAACAAGCGCAGGCCATCTCTCCTATTGGCTGGGTTGTACACATCCCAGTGAGCTGATCTTTCTCCTTGGTGACTAGACTTGCCGTGTGTTTCACTGGGGACTTTTCCCCTCTCAACGCTAAATCTGTATCATAGTCTTCATATCTCTATTCAGTTCATTTATCCATCTTCTCTCCCTGCCCCATCTCCACTTTAGTTTCCCTGTAAATTTATCTCTGAAACTTCTGGTTCTTGGCCAGATCTGAGAGTCTTCTCAGGGCTAATGCTCTCAGTCTTAAACTATTGATCTCTTTCTGAGGGCAAGGGTTTATCTATTCATTCAGTTAGCCAGCCAGCATTTGCTGATTTCGTGCTTGACATGGAGAATGTTAGCAACGATGACAGACTGGACTCTCGGGAATAAAATGAGTTAAACTTGGTTCTTGCCCTTTTCTGGATGTGGCATGTGAACAACGTGGAACATGAAAATTCATATACTAAAATTATGTACAAAGTGCTTTGAGGCATGGAACAGTGAGCAGTAAATGACTAACTCTGCCTTGGGAAGAGAAAGATATTTGGACATTTGGGAAAGAACTTTTAGATTTCCTCTGCCATAGTAAGAGTAGTGAAAAACTGCTTATGTCTTGCAGGAGTCAGTTTTCTCATTCAGGTGAGCTCCAGGTATCAAACTTTGAATTCCCTCCTGAAGATTGAGGAGTGAGACTTTTAGTTTGGCCTTTCTTTTGTTTTTGTTTTGTTTTTTCGAGACAGGGTTTCTCTGTGTAGCCCTGGCTGTCCTGGAACTCACTCTGTAGACCAGGCTGGCCTCGAACTCAGAAATCCGCCTGCCTCTGCCTCCCAAGTGCTGGGATTAAAGGCGTGCACCACCACTGCCCGGCTAGCTTGGCCTTTCTTATGACCAGCCCCCATCCTGATCCTGCTTAGAGGTTGCATTAGTGTATGCCATTAGCATACAGAGGTACCCTTATCATTTTGAAAAATTACAAGGATTTTAGGAGATGTATGCCTGAAAGTAGCAATGAAGATTAATATGTATACATATATGTAAATACATGCTATATTCAAGGAGCATAATTTCATAAAGCTCTGCTTCGTGGAGAAGATTGATGGTTATCTGAAGGAAAAGCACCAGAAAAGGGCATCAGATTCCCTGGAACTGGAGTTAACAAATAGTTCTTAGAATCCATGTAGGTGCTAGGAATCAAACCTCAGTCCTCTGGAAGAACAGCCAGTGCTCTTAACTGGGGAGCTTTCTTCCTAGATTTAACACAAGATCTTACTTTGAATTTCAGGCTGACTTGAAGCTGTAGGTGAGCTGCTTCCTGGCATTCTACGGTTGTAGGCTTTAGTTTTAGTACACAACATGACATTTTCTTGAAACTGAATGAAGTGAATGTTTACTTGAAGGAAAACAACTGATAATATCTTCTGCCAATTGTAAAATCCCAATTTTTTTAAGTTTCTGAAAATTTGTATCAGTCACTGTGTATTTGACAGCTTTTCCGATTAAATCAGTGGTAACATTAATGATTATGATTATTTTGATATTGTCTAAATAGAATGTGTCAACATTTGAATATTCTGCATAACCTAGAACTGAGTGTTTACAAATGAGCCATGTATCATATTATAAAACCATGCATATATAAAAGATTCATTCAAAGTACAAGATAGAGTAATGAGTATGAATGTTACAGAGTATATACAGGTTGTTTATTCATATAGTCTCAGACTTCACATTGCAGATAGTCTTAAACTAACCCTGACCACATGTCAAGTTTAGATACAAAAGCAGAGAATAGCCATAGTTTTTATCTGGGAAAGCTATTAAAATAATCTTCACCCCTTTCCATGTAATTATATGTCTGTGTTTGATCCTCAGTGAAAGCTATATTACAGCAGCTTAAATGTGAAAGTAGATACAAAAATGTGAAACAGTCCTCCTCTTCTCATGAAGATGTTTTCAGAAAACATTTTTATAGTCTCATATATCCAAGTAGGCCCAAATTCAATATGTAGCTAAGAATGACCTTGAACTCCTGCTCTTCCTGCTTCTCCCAAGTGCTGAGATTGTAGGCTCTGTGTACTCTTCTACCAACTAAGCTGCATTCTCCAGCCTAGAAAACATAATTAGCTTTCACTGAGTATGCTGTCTCCCTTAACTTGTTAGGGATATTTTATTCTGTAATTAATATCTAAACATAAAGATTTATTTTAACATCTCTTTTCTTTTTTTACATTTACCTGTTTACTTATTTCTTTTCTTCTTTTAGATTTCAGTTTTATGTAGCCTTGAGCTCCCTATATAGCTGAGTTACTTTTACACTGCTGATCCCCCTGCTTCCACCTCCCAGGTATTTTTTAAGATTGCCACCACATCTGATTTCTGTAAAAAAAGAATTATGATCATTGTATATATGTATGGTGTGTATGTGTGCATGTGTGAATGTGCATGTGCACACAGGCAAGCCTATGTCCAGGGCTACACATGCCATGGCTCGTATTTTACAGAGCATCTTATCAAGAAATTAGATTTTGGTTGCTGCTAAGGATGTGCTGACAGTTGCAGCACTGTGTGGTAAACGTTACTAGTAGATACAAGTCAAGGTGGAGGGAGTTCAGGTCATTGTTAGAGTCACAGTGAGTCAGTTGTCTATTCACTTAGAACAGGCTTCTTAAATCTTTCCCACATGTAACCTCTTTTTGCTTGAGTTATTTTGTGTAACTCTATGTATACAAGTGTACAAAGCTAGAATTCTACTTCACACCTGTAATTCCAGCTTGGGGAGACAGAAACGATAGGATGGCTGGGGATGTCTGACCACCTAGCTCAGCAGAATTGGTGGACATCAGTTTCATTGGCAGACTGTCTAAGCAATAAGGCTTACACTTGCCGGGCGGTGGTAGCACACACCTGTAATCCCAGCACTTGGGAGGCAGAGGCAGGTGGATTTCTGAGTTCGAGGTCAGCCTGGTCTACAGAGTGAGTTCCAGGACAGCCAAGGCTACACAGAGAAACCCTGTCTCGAAAAAAAACAAAAAAACAAAAAAAAAAAAAAAAGGCTTACACTTGTAATTCCTGCACTCTGAAGGCAGAGGCAGGCAGATCTTTTTGAGTTTGAGACCAGCCTGGTCTATGTAATGAGTTCCAGGTTAGCCAAGCTCTTAGCCAAGCTACATAGAAAGACCTTGTCTTATCCTTTCTCCCCACCAAAGTCTGAAATCTGAGCTGAAGTATTTTCAGACAAGTGTTCCTTGATATTACATGATGTGATGGCCTGCACTATGCAAAGTCAGCATCCGTGTGTTCAGAACCAAGGCTGCAGTGAAGTTGCACAATACCGCATGGTAAAACCTCAGAGTCATTATGCATTTTATTTTGAATTAATTTTTGGTCATTGCATGTTCAGAGCCTTTTTGTCTTACCACCTTTTGCTTTTCAACTCCTACATTCAGTTATATAACCAACAATTTTGGAAGCTATGACTTAAGTGATAGGACTAGTTACTCACATTCAGATAGAACTGAGGCTTCTTTGATTTTTCTAATTCTGTCAGGAAAAATCAGTTATGTGAAGATGGAAATTATTCACTTGCTGATTGGGAAGGAAGAAAGAATACTGGAAATGTATTGAAAATGAGGTTTATTGTTTATTTTATTTTTTTGGTTCTTTTGAGACAAGGTTTCTCTGTGTAGCCCTGGCTGTCCTGGAACTCACTCTGTAGACCAGGCTGGCCTCGAACTCAGAAGTCCGCTTGTCTCTGCCTCCCAAGTGCTGGGATTAAAGGTGTGTGCCACCACTGCCCGGCTATTGTTTATTTTTAAATTAAATTTTTTTATGTAAGGACAGGATCTCATGTCATCCAATCTGGCTTTGGTTTCTCTAAGTAGTCAAGACTCCCAGTGCTCCTGATTCTACCTCCAGGTTCTGTTATTATGTCTGGGCAACACCATGCCTAGCCTGAGAGGCACTTTAATACATACAGTTTAATGTAATTCTCACAAAAAGTTCATGTAGAAGATTATTACTTTGTTTTGCAAATGAGAAAAGGAAGTGCGAAGTAGCTCAACCACTTGTCTAATGTCATGTAATTTATAACTGATGAAGGACGGGATTTTGGTGTATGTTTTTGACATTAAATTCAGAATTCTTTCTTTATAGTAAAAAATGTATTGATTAATGAGTGGATCTATTATGGTATTCTAGGTGGCTGTGGGAAGCTTGCCTGTGTGGAAGATACGGAAAAGGTTCAGGGAGGACAAGGAGACAGCTTAGGAAATGCTCAGATGAAGGAGTTATTTGTAAATTTTGGCTGACTTGGTTTTCTGGATACAATTCTAGCACTATGTGGGACATCAAACTTTTGTCCTCTCTTAGCCTCATCCCCTTAATCCTCTGTGCTAGAGGATGCCAGCAGCAAAGGTCACCTGTCTGTCTGCTCAGGTTACATATCAGAGCCTGTTGGTAGGAATACAAGTGTCTTGCAGTTGCCATAGGTCTTTGGGGAAAGTGCTGGATGACCTTAGGGAATGTCCTGCCTCAAAGTCTTTAGTCACTAGAACCTGGTAAATGATTTCTATTATTTTAAAAAGCCTACTAAATCTGCATAATACTTATGAAAGCATTATGTGTACCTTTAGTTACAAAGTAAGAGGCTGAGTCTCTAGGTGGGCTCAGAGGAAGGCTCCTGTGGGTAGGCTAAAGCAGGACTAAGGGTAAATCTGGGGAAACTGGACTGGAGGACAGGAAGGACAATAAAGGTCACCTACCTTAACTGATATGAGAGACTTCCCTAGTTAGGCTATGGTTGATATTATATGTGTTTCTAATGACAAAGTAAACAGAAAGGAAAACTATGTCATTTAGTTAGACATTCAAATTGCTCTAGTGCTAGAAAAATTATATGAATTTACATTTGTTTATTTGACCAATAATTATATTTAAAATAATATACTTCCTTGATTATTAGTAAGGGCAACCTTTTTCCTTGTATGTATTGTCCCTTTGGTTTTCTATGCTGATTTGTGAGTTAGCTCTTTGTGCTGTTGTCAGTGTCATAGAGTAGCCTAGTCCTATGTTAGACTTGCCTGCTGGAGAGCTATTAGAGTGATAAAGCAGTGTTTCTCTATGGGGAAGCTCGGCACAGTTTCTAAGAAACGGGTAAAGGTTGGATGACACACTTCTGTCACTGTATATATAGTTGATTAAAATGCTTCTATGAGGAGTTGGGAGCTGGAAGCTAAGATTGCTGAAACAAGAGGCTGGTGGGGGGCTGAGTGGCAGCTCTGAGTAATGTTGTCCCTTGGTTTTTCCACACAGAGTTTTGCCGGATTGACAAGCCCCTGTGCCACAGTGAGGATGAGAAGCTCAGCTTTGAGGCCGTCCGCAACATCCATAAGCTGATGGATGATGATGCCAATGGTGATGTGGATGTGGAAGAAAGTGATGAGGTCGTCTTTCTTACCTTCTGTGGCTCTTCTCTATGTGTGAAATGATCCCTGAAAGCTGCCTAGACTAATCTGTGTGGAGAGGTGGCCTCTGCTTGTTGCCTTCTAGGAATTAATTCCCATCAGGTGGATGGTGCCCAGCAGAACAGGTCTCCATTTGCTGAGTGGTGGATAGCATAAAACTGACAACTATTTGGGAGGGAAGGGGATTCCTCTGATGGTCTCTATAGTTTCCTTGGGTCTTTAATGTGATCTTGCTATGGAAAGAGAGTGTTAATCTGTATCCAGCCTTCTGTTGGTATATAAGAAAGAAGGCAAAAATAGTCAGAGCCCACCTTCTGGGGTTTTATATTCTTATTTGGGTGGAAGAAGCAAACCTTAGGATGGTCAGTCTATCTTTAAAGGCACAGTTTATGGAAGCCAGTTAATAAGAACTAGAGAAAGAAAGCTCTTCAAATTAAGAGGTGTCTTACTGTTATACCTTTGGCATTACTATAGTTTCAGGTTAGTAGAGCCCAGAGTAAAAGATCATCATGTAGGAAAGATGTAAAGGTCTCTTATTTCAAGCTCAACACAAACCAGCAGTTTGTTGAAGCTACCAGGCCATAATAAATATTCAATAGTGACATAGTGTACATTAGGACAGAGAAGCCTAGTCTCTTCTCTTTGTAAATAGTCTACCTTTGAGTTTTGTGTCCAGTTTTGGATGTCACATCATCAGGATGATTTAGAACAGCAAGAGACTGTCTAGAGAGGAGTGTTATCAATGATAAAGACTGTAAACGTCAATAAATAGCATCTGACGTGGTTCATTGATTTCAATGTTTATTTGTGCCCTTCACTGTGCTAGGTATGGAGACAGGGTAGTAAAAAGACAGATTAAGAGATACATTCTTTTCTCACTACAGTGAAGAAACTAGAGTCTGGAAAAGAAGCAGCTGGTTTCTGCTTGTTGTGGCAAAATATCTGAGAAAACTAAATAAAAGAAAGAAGGATTTATTGTAGCTCACTGTTTGAAAATTGTTTCTGGACTTGTAGTTAGGCAGACTAATCATTTCAAGGCGTATGTGACAGAGCAGAGGTCCCCACATCATGGCAACTAGAAAGCAGAGGGAACAGAAGGATCTTAGAACAAGATGTATCTTATTAGGTTATGCCCACACATGCCAATGTATTTCCTATAACTAGGGCTCACTTCTGCATAATACCATCATATTATTAATCCACCAAAGCAATAATCCATTGATAAGTTAGAGCCTTTGTGATCTAATCATTTCTCAGTGATGAGACTGGTCAATTATCACATCAAACCCCTGACATTGAAGTAAATATATTTGACTTCAAATACAAAAGGAATTGAGAAGTCAGATTTTGAAAATGACAAATTGGCTGAGTATTGTGGTTCAGTCCTGTTCACATCTAGTACTCAGGATGTGGAGGAAAGAGGATCGGGAGTTCAAGTCTAGGCAGAGGCTACATTAGACCTCCTCTAATGATAATGAAAACTGTGGAACTAGTTGTCATTGATTGTTCTCTTACTCTGTGTGAGACAGCATTAAGCTCTTTACATAGTTACTCTAATTTTCTTAATAGTCTTAGAAGTTGGTTTTATTATTAGGGAACTGAGATGCTGAAAGTTTAAACATTTACTTAAAGATATATACTAGATTTGGGCCTATATCTGACTTCAAAGCCCATGATGCTATATATTGTATTGTTTCCTTTATTTTAAAAGCAGAACAGGACCAATGTAGGGAAATTAAAAGCCAGATATATTCTTTTGGAATAAAGAATTGCCTAATAATTAGAGATATTTTGTTATAGAGGAAACTGGCTTGTTAAATATGGAATCCTCTGTCACTGAGGACAGGGTAAGTAGAAAGTAGCATTCTGCTAATTGATTGGTAGAGGGGATTCTTCTGTAAAGATCAATAATGTCTAAGGAATATAAGGAGGAAGAAAGGTAGAATTTGAACAGAAGTGGTAGGGTTACGTGAGTTGTAGAGAGCCAGAGTGATATAAGTATAGATGTGGTAAGAAGCACAGTGGATTGATTTGGTTAAACAAAGGAACCATGGTAGAAAATCACTGAATGAAAGATTAGTAAGGAAAATGGGGCCCAGATAACCAGGCTGAAGTATTGCATTTATTGAGTCTGTTAATTACAAGCTAAACAGGCCCAACAACTATGGGCAAGGTATCTAAATTTTTAGTTTTATCTAGAAATATTACTGGCTTTCAGGAGACCAAACAAATAGATCCATGTTCCTGTTAGGGAAGAGATCTAGAGATATCCTGATCATTGTTCTAGCATTGCCGGGAGACTGGAGAAAGTGATACAGTAGGGGCTGGAGAGATGGTCAGAGGTTAAGAGCACGTGTTGGTCTTACAGATGACCAGGGTTTGGCTCTAAGTATCAATGTGGGGGCTTACAACTGTCTGTAACTCTAGTTCCAGAGGATCCAACACCCTCTTGACTGCCACAGGCACAATGCAGGGAAAACAGATATTCATACACATAAAATAAATAAATCCTTTTTTTAAAAAAGTAGTATAACAGCACTTGGGAGGCAGAAGCAGGAAGATCTCTGAGATTTTGAGGCCAGCTTGGTCTAAAGAGTGATACCTGTCTCAAAAACAAAGATGTTGACATACACAGCTAGGAAGATAGCCAGACTGGCACTTAGAAGAGTAGATTAGGTGTTAACCCCCAGTAATTGTCAACGCCAAATAAAATAACAACAACAACAACAACAAAAAAAGATGTTGATATAAGATCTGCAAATTTCTGGATATCTTTGTCAAAGCTCCTCCTTTTTTCACATTCTGTTGAGTTGCTTTGTCAAAGAGGGAAGGAAGAAAATGTTCTCTTAGAGGAATCCTAGAGGAATGTTACCACAACAAAAATCTCATCAGCACAAACTGTTCTAAAATAACACAAAAACTGTCACCCACTTTCTCGCATCAGCGGTGAGATGTTCTTTTTCAGCATAGCTTCTGCCTTGCCTGGGCTGCCCCTGTTCTCACTGTAATCTCAGACCTCTGTGGTTAGAGGTTAGAGGCCCACTGTTGTGCAGTCTCACCGTCACTTGTCATCTGATACCTAGAATGAGAAAGTAGTAAAATGTGTGTGCTTCAGTTGTCTGAACATGTGTGAATCAGAAGTGGCATTCAGGATCTAGCTAGAAACTTAGGTAGATATAGCAGAGCTGAGGTAATGGATGGTAAGGTGGTTTAGAAAAAATCTGGTTGCACTGGCTTTCAGAGACATCAAATTTTTGTGACCTATCTAAGCATGCCGCAAATTACCCAGGAAGTCTGAAAGGATATACTATTAAAACCTCATTTAAGCCAGGTGCAGTGTCACAAGTCTGTGATCCCAGATACTTGGGAAGCTGAGAAAGGAAGCAAGTTCAAGTTCTGCTTGGGCTTACAGAGTTTAGTGCTATTCTAGGTAACTTAGTGAAAATTAGTACAGAACTTGGGATATCTATCACAGTGGTAGTTTGCTAGCATATGTCAAGTACTAGGTTTAATCCCTAGTATACCTTCCCCTCAAAGCCCAACTTATTCTGCCTCATATTGGTAAGTTTTTCAGATAATTGAAAAAACTGAAAGGTTTACCTCAGTGCTATGTTTTAATTTTTTGCTGTTTTGGCCTCATGAATACTAGGTATTGCTCTGCCCCTGAGCCACATTCTACAACTCATTTCATTGTGTGTCTTGTTGAGATACCATTCTACTCTGAAGCTTGGGTGTGCCTGGCACTGATTATGTAGCTTAGGCTGACCTCAGACTCAAAAGTCCTCCTGACTCTGGCTCCACAGTCCTAGAATTACTGGTGTGAACTACCATGCCTGGCAGGAATGGTTTCTTAGTAAGTCAAGGGTTTTACTAAGACAGCAGTGTGGGAACTCCTGAGCTGCTAATGAAACTATCTATGGACAAAGGATTTACTGCAATGTTAGATTATCCTGATAGTCTGAGGTGGACTCTAAAAATGCTATCTTACTTAAGTTAGAACTAGGCTTTTAAAAAAAACAAAACTGTTCTGGTTATATGTGTGTGTGTGTGTGTGTGTGTGTGTGTGTTTGTGTTTGTGTATGTGTGTGTGTATGTGTATACACCCACATTTATGTATACTTAGGATATGTATATGGAAGTCAGAGGACAGTTTTCAGGACTTGGTTCTCCCCTTCCACCCTATATGAGTCTAAGGTGTTGAACTCAGGCCATCAGGTGTGACCTCTGAGCCATCTTATTGGGACCTTTGTTGTTTTTTTCCAGACAGGGTTTTATGTATCCTAGGAGATTTACTGAGAAAGACAACAGTGGGTGGCTCCTTATGCTCAGGAGAGAAGCAGCAAAGAACTGAGCAGGAAACTGATTTTTTATTTAATTAATTAATTTATTTTTTAAAGATTTATTTATTATGTATACAACATCCTGCCTGTATGTACATCTTCAGGCCAGAAGAGGGCACCAGATCTCTTTACAGATGGTTGTGAGTCACCATGTGGTTGCTGGGAACTGAACTCAGGACCTCTGGAAGAACAGCCAGTGCTCTTAACCACTGAGCCATCTCTCCAGCCTGGAAACAGATTTTTTAAATGATTTATTCATTTTTATTTTATATATTGGTGTTCTGCCTGCTTGTATGTGTGAATGAGGATATCGGATTCCCTAGAACTGGAGTTCTAGACCATTGTGAACTGCTATATGGGTGCTGGGAATTGAACTCAGGTCCTTTGAAGAACAGCCAATACTCTTAACCATTGAGTAATCTCTTTGGCCCCAAGGCAGGCTTTATATAAGGTTTCTTGGTGGGTGGATGGGTAGGTAGGTGGGTGGGAGCTTTCTAGGGTTACTAGGGATTGGTGGATTTTGTGGCCCTGGTCTTGGACTTTTTTTTTTCTCTCTGTAAGGAGGAGCTTGGCCTCCTATGTCTCAAGGGGGTGGGAACAGCCATTACAGGGGTTAGCATGGGTGGTACTGGACACTTTTAAACTCACTGACATGGAAGTCACCAACCCAAGCTGGCCTCAAACTTGTGATCCTCTTGCCCCAGCCTCCTAAGTACTGGGATGTCTACCATTAAAAAAAAAAAAAGGAAGTCTGATGTACACAACAGATAAATCTTCACAACATTGTGCTTAGTGGAAGAAGCCAGTCTAAAAAATTACATGTGAGAACTTTGGCTTGATGGTGCATGTCTAAGATCCCAATACCTCTTAGGAGGAGAGGCAGAAGCAAAGATTGCTTCAAGTTCGAGATCAGTCTCATGAACAAAGGGAACATGAAGCTAAGGCTTGTTTACAAAAAAGATCCTGTACCAAAAAAGAAAAATTATAGTGAGTCCATTTATATGACATTCTGATAAATTAAGATAAAGTAAGATCACTAAGTCTTTAAAGATCAGTGGAACTAGGGTTTGTGAGCATAGGGAAAGTTTGATAGCAAAGGTTGGTATTATGGATCAGAAAAGGCCTCATGAGCCCTATGATGAACTACTCGCCAATGGTGGACTCTGGGGGAGGGGCAGTCATTGTTTCAATGTGTACTCACTGAGGAGTCCACTGGGCACAAATGGATAGTTCCAAACCTCTGGTCACCCAGATGATCTTGGATAAACTTAGTGGGTCTTAAACATCAACAACACCACCCAAACAAAATAAGAGACTTGAATGTGGAAAAGGAACTTAGGGCAGGGAGGTGCAAGGGAGATTATAATAATGGTTTTCAGTAATCAGAATTCATTTCATACATGTATGAAACTGTTTTTGCCAGAGTGTTTGATACTAAGGAAGCAGGCATAACAGAGCAAGGACATGGATTTTTAGGGGTGTCACTTCTCTGGAAACCCATATATTTTGTTAAAAGGTCTGGCTTTAATAAAAGATCTGAATGAGGCCTAAATTTTTCTGTATAAATCCATAAGGTTCGAGGAACTTAAAACACAGAGACATACTATAGCACTGCTAGAGACATACTTGGACTTGGCAGAATAGAAACAGACCTCTTGGGACTGGAGAGATGGTTCACTGGTTAAGAGTACTGGTTGCCCTTCTAGAGGTCCTGGGTTTGATTCCCAGTACCCACATGGCAGTTTAAAACCCTCTGCATGGTAAGTCATGGCAGGCTGTGTTGATAGCTACTACCAAGTACTTGAGCTGTGGAACTAAACCCTGAAGGGAACTATCAGTAAGAACATTTGTGATAATCCAAAGGGTAGGCAAGAATGCAGACGTGTTGGGAGCTAGTATGTAGGAAGAGAAGAGGGGCCTTAGTGCAGTCACTATGGGCTAATCTGGGTGAAGGAAAGTAGCAGGGTTATATATAACAATTATGACCATGATTACTAGTAACTGATATTCCCCTTCAGGCGTTGTGTCTCTTTTCCTTTAGCCAGGTAACTGTAGACAAGCTTGCCCTGCCACTAGTCTCTTCCTAACTCCTACTGTATCTACTGCCAGTAATCTCCAAAGCTAGACTGCAGTTCTGTCTCCTGTGTGGGCTTTTCCTAACATGCTATCCCTTCAGATCTGGCCTTAGCTGCTGTTAGATTCTCTAGACACACCTTCTACCCCTTTGGTCTGGCTCTGCTCTCATTCGTGTTATAGATGTTTCAGACTACTTCCTGGCCCTTTCTCTTCTCAGCAAGTGTTCCTCCCACCCTTTTGTCTGTGTCATATTAGCTCTCCTTTGGAATGAGCCAACCACTCAAGCAAAGATGGACAGCTTCCTGCAGTGTGCCAGGCTCAAGTCAGCCACACTGCTGAGATGTGGTGTCATGGTATGATGAGATGACAAATTTGAAGTCCATTTTGTTGATAGTGGTGATTTCTCTATTGTTCTTTTGTGTGCTTTGGTACTGGGAATTATTTTGTCAATCCATGCCTGGCTATGCCAAGCAGTTGCTTTATCACTAACTGAAACCCCTAGAACCTAATTTGGAATTCTTGCTGTACAGGCCAGCTCTCACTAACTGTAACTGTACTATCATATTAGGAATGGGAGAAAAACCAAAGATTTAGCACCTATTGTGTGCCAGATATCGTGTTTGTGGCTTTGTATACATTAAATTCTGATAATAATCTTGAAAATAGTTATTCTCTTTAAATAGTTGGGGAAAATGTCTTCTAAGTTAGTTTTTTTGTTTTGTTTTCTTTTTTTTGTTTTTGTTTTTTGTTTTTTGTTTTTTTTGCTTAAGATCACATAGCCAATAAGTGGCAAGGCCAAGTTTCGAAAGCAGGCCTATTTGCATCTATTCTTTCTGATGATGATAATAACTGAGTCTATTCTGTGTGCCTGGTATTATATAAGGTGGTTTCTATGCATTTGTCATTAAATCCTGGCATAAACTTCATAAGCTACCTACTAATTGCTAATGGAGAAAGAGGCTATAATTTTCAAAGTTTTTAAAAGGGCAAAGTCGGGACTACTTTTGGCTCCAGATGTGGAATCTTAACTCAGAAAAGTATAACAACTAATACCACCACCACCATCACTTTCTCTTCTTCCTCCTCCTTCCCGTCATCATCATCTCTTTCTTTCAGATACTGGCTGTGTTGGATACTTTTATGTTAATCTGACATAAACTAAAGTCATCCGAGAGGAGGAAACCTCAATTAAGAAAATACCTCTATTATATCCAGCTGTACAGCATTTTCTTAATTTGTGTTGAAGGGGATGGGCCCAGCACCATTGTAAGTGATGCCACCCCTGGGCTGATTGTCCTCAGTTCTATGAGAAAGCAGACTGAGCAAACTATAAGAAGCAAGTCAGTAAGCAGCATGCCTCCATGACTTCTGCATCAGCTCCTGCTTCCAGGTTCCTGCTCTATTTGAGTCCCCATTCTGAAGTTTTTAAATGATGAACTACGATGTGGAAATGTAAGCCAAGGCCGGGCGGTGGTGGCGCACACCTTTAATCCCAGCACTTTGGAGGCAGAGGCAGGCGGATTTCTGAGTTCGAGGCCAGCCTGGTCTACAGAGTGAGTTCCAGGACAGCCAGGGCTACACAGAGAAACCCTGTCTTGAAAAACAAAAAAAACAAAAAAAAAAGAAGAAGAAGAAGAAGAAATGTAAGCCAAATACACTCCCTTACCTGCCCCACAAACTTTGTTTTGCTCATGGTGTTTCATCACAGCAATGGAAACTCTAACTAGGACACTGACCAAAACCTTAGATTGCTTTCTCTAACACTTTGGGCTTTCTCACTGTTTTTCTAAAGTTACTCCTGTTTTGCCATGTGGACCAGCAGGCAGCAGGAAGAGAGAGTGACACTGGGCCAGGCTTGAGCATCTGAAACCTCAAAGCCCACCCCCAGTGACATACTTCCTCCAACAAGGCCACATGATAGTATCCTACTAGTGCCACTCCCTATGAGTCTATAGGGAACATTTTTTTTCTTTTTTCTTTTAATTTTATTTAATCTTTTTTTTTTTACACTCCAGATTTTATCTCCCTTCTGATCCATCCTCTGACTGTTCCACATCCCATAACTCTTCCCCCCCCCCCCCCGCCTCTGTCTCCATGAGGATGTCACCCCTCAACCCCCACCCTACCACACCTCCCCACTCCCTGGGGCCTCCAGTCTCTTGAGGGTTAGGTGCATCTTCTCTGACTGAACCCAGATCAAGCAGTCCTCTACTGTATGTGTGTTGGGGGCCTCATATCAGCTAGTGTATGGTGCCTGGTTGGTGGCCCAGTGTCTGAGAGATCTCGGGGGTTAAGGTTAGTTGAGACTGCTGGTCCTCCTACAGGGTCACCCTCTTCCTCAGCTTCTTCCAGCTTTTCTCTAATTCCCACAGGGGTCAGCAGCTTCTGTTCATTGATTGGGTGTAAATATTTGCATCTGACTCTTTCAGCTGCTTGTTCAGTCTTTTGGAGGGCAGTCATGATAGTCCCCTTTTTGTGAGCATACATAGCCTCAGTAATAGTGACAGACCTTGGGGCTTCCCCTTGAGCTGGAGTCCACTTTGGGCCTGTCACTGGACCTCATTTTCCTCAGGGTCTTCTCTATTTTTGTTCCTGCAGTTCTTTCAGACAGGAACAATTATGGGTCAGAGTTTTTGACTGTGGTGTGGCAATTCCATCCCTCCAGTTGATGCCCTGTCTTTCTGTTGGAGATGGGCTCTACAAGTTCCCGCTCTATGGGGAACATTTTCATTACAATTACTACGCCTTCCTTCCTCCCTTTCTTCCTTTTAAAAAGGACTTTCCATTGATTCTTTGTGAATTTCACATCATGCATCCCAATTCCACTCATTTTCCCATTCATTCTTATCAGCCCTCTGCCTTTGCAACCTCCTCCCCAAAAGAAAACAACAACAAAATAAAACCAACAAAAAAATCTTGTAGTGGAAATTGTGTATCACACTGTGTCACACAGTATAACCCTTTGTCCACACATTTTTACTTGCAGACACTCACTACAGTGAGTTGTTGGTCTGATTTGAGAACTCTGGCTTTCATTACACTATCAATAATGGATTCTAACTGGAACATCTCTTGGTTATCTGTTGTTGCCCTGTATCATGGGGATCCTGCAGCTTTGGATCTGCAGGACTCACCCCTTCAAACACCCCAGCAGTTCATAGATGGGGAAGATGCTGGGGTAGGCCAACTCAAAGCCCTGGATCTGGGCCTGGGTGGAACATCAGCACAGGCCCCCACAGCTGCATGGTCAAGGACCAATGGCCCTCAGTTGCAGCCTGGGATGGGACCTTGACCATGGACTCAGGCGGCAGGGCAGGCTACTCACATCAGGCTATTCCTCTCCACCCTTGAGTCTCCAGTTCTGTCTCTCTTTCTCTCCCATCTCTCCACTATAACTTGCATATGTAGTGGCACCCATTGCTGGTGGACAGCTGCCAGGCCTCCAGATGTCTTTTGCCCTTCTACTCCTTATGGCAGCAGGAACTCCTTATGATATCATGTAGACCTGGCTGTCTTGAAACTCACTTTATAGACGAGTCTTGCCTTGAACTCACAGAGGTCCATCTGCTTCTGCCTCCCAAGTGCTGGCATTAAAGGCATGTACCACTACACCTGCTGCAAGACAATTTCTAATGAAGCACTAAACTGAATGGTACTGAGTGGTATTAAGATAAGTAAGATGAGTAAGGATGGGAAAGTCAGGGAAGATGCATGCAAAGTGAGGCTGCTAGCTCATTTCAAAGGACACTGAGGTGACACAGGCAACAGGGTACATGGTGAGGCTTTCTAAGTGATTGTACTGAGGGCAGGGTTTCTGGGAAGGAAAAGTCAAACCTGTCTTTTTGAATACTGGAATTCCTAAGACACATCTCTTCATCTGGTAAAGGGAGTGCATTAGCCTGGGAGTATCACTACCACATGCCCAAATACTTGCCAGCCAATTATGTATGTGGTTTCATTCATTCCTCGGTTTTTCTATGAGCTGGAAGTTACTAATTGCACTTAAAAAATGATTAAACTGTAAGTGAATAGCTTACCTTTATTTAATTAAACTCTTATAGCTCACTGTCTGGATGTGGATTATCTGATGGTTCACATTATGCTGTATTGGTTCCCTTACTCTATGCTACCGATATCCCAAGATGCTCTTCAGAAACCACCATTGTGTTCTTGTTACAAATGAACCTTAATCCTGGTCTTCCTCTGCCTTCCATTTTGCATATAAAAATTTCTCATCACTAAAGCCTAAATCAGGTTTCTGAACCTCACTGTAATTGGTATTTTGGGATAGATGATTCTTTGTTATGGGGAGCTGTCTGTGCGTTTTAGGATAGTGAGTGGCATCCTACCTCTACAGCACAGGCCAGTAGCAAACCTTCCTCTGTCCCATTTGACAACCCAAAATATTGGCAGTTATGAATGGTAGTTTACCTGAGGAATAATTATTACTTCTTAAATACTGCTGGTTTGAAGTAAATATTTTTTCCCCTAAGAAATCTCTTCTACTTGGAGAAGTAACCCTTCCTCTCCTGTTGGGCATGTACTGTGTGTGTGTTGTAGTTATTTGGGGTTATCCTCATTTGTCCCACGGGACACTGTAATTTCCATTAGGAAGTAGGGATTATGGATTTTTTTTCCGAGACAGGGTTTCTCTGTGTAGCCCTGGCTGTCCTGGAACTCACTCTGTAGACCAGGCTGGCCTCGAACTCAGAAATCTGCCTACCTCTGCCTCCCAAGTGCTGGGATTAAAGGCGTGTCCCACCACTGCCTGGCTATGCATGGTTTTTAAAAGTCAATTTTTTTTATTTTATGCGTAAGATTGTTTTGCCTCCATATATATATATATATGTGTGTGCACCACATGTGTTTCTGGTGCCAGAAATTGTCACTGAGTCCACTGGAACTAGTGGTATCAATCATTGTGAGCTGCCCAGTGTGGTTGCTTAAAACAGTGCTCAGGTCCTCTGTCAGAGCAGCAATTGCTCTTAACTGCTGAGTCATTTCTCCAGGAGCAGAGTTTAAGGGCCAGAGTACTGCTATTCAGAGGGCTGTGGGAGTTTCAAGAAGAATCAGTTGTGGCGATCTAGTATGTGCTGTAGAGGAGAAGATACATTGTCATCTGGCACTCAAGCAAGGGTCCCAGTTGGCAAACACATGGAGCTACACATTTCAGGGAGTAGGCATACTTTGCAATCTGTTTCAGTGACTTGCCAGATACAGGATGAGGCAGCAGCTCCCCCAGATGGCTTCCCTCATGCTTCCAGGAAAACCAGAAGGTGGCTTGCTTTGACAAACAGGGAAATTCTTTCTCACTAAGCAGGCTGTTGTTTTCCTTCCTCCTTTCTTTGTTGTGGAGTTTGCTTTGTTTCTTCTTGATGGCAGTCCTGCTACTGACAGGTTTTCTGTCTGTGCATTAGTGTTCTTATGTTTTTTATGTATACATATATCATTTTGTGTTATAGGGGTGTATGTCTTTCTGCATTTAGATACATCAGTGTCTATAACAAAATGTAGAGGAAGAAGAATGTAGGGAAACTGAGCCAGGATCAAAAAGGTTAGGGGCAAAGGGTTAGGCCTACAGTATGTGCAGCCTGGAGGTAAAATGGAAGCCTCAAAGTTGCTGATAATGTAAGCAACATGTGTATTTACCCACATGTCTCTGTCTATGTGTATGTCATGTTCAGTGTGAATCAAGAATATTAGGAAGAACTGACTTCCAATACTTCTGCTTCAATTGAGGATTAATGATCTTCTCTTTTTTGTTTTGTTCTCTCTTCACCTCTTCACCCTCTTCTCTTCCTTCTCCAAATATTTAGTGTTTGCTCCAATATTTAGTGCTGAATACTGGGTACACAAAAACCAGTAAAGCAGACACAATTTTTTCCTATGAAGATTTTATATATTGTTGGTGGGCATGGTGGCACAGTCCCGTAATTCCAGCATTTGGAAGGTAGAAATGGCAGTATCAGAAGTTCAAGGCTACTTTCAGCTACATAGTGAGCTCCAGGTCAAGTTTTGTGATAAGACATTGAGGCCAGAAAGATGGATCAGCAGTAAAGGCGTTTGTTGCCAAGCTGGGTGACCTGAGTTTGGTCCCTGGGACTCACATGGTGGAAAGAGAGGACAAACTTCCATAAGTTACTTTTGACCTCCACAAGCGTGTTGTGGTAAATACATGCATGTACATGCATGTGCACACACACACACACACACACACACACACACACACACAGAGTAAATAAATGTAATAAAATTTTATTTATATAAGCAAGTGATCTCAACATGTTTGGGGAATAGAGAAGGAAATTAACCATGTGAGAATGACAAAGGAAGACTACTCAAAAGAGACGGTGCTTCAGAAAAACCTATAAGGAGGAGGAGGAGCAGTTATCCTGGGGAGATGGCTGAGAAGTATATATATACCAGGTAGAGGATCAAGTGTGATGTCACCGAGAACTCGTGAGTCAGTAGTCTCTTAATTTGAACATTGAATTGGACAGGGAGATAAAATGGGAGATGAGGTCAGAAAATCAGGCCTTTGGCAGACTACATCATACTGAAGAACTTATAATTTTGTCCTCATGATGAACACTCAATAGAGCTGGCTCTACTTTGACTGAGGTATGTTTGGAGCAGGCTCTGGAGAGGAGATAAAACTGGAACTTAATATTTAAAGATGAGCTGGAGCTTGCTAGGTAAAAGAAGAACATTTGAGAAAAAGGAAATTTGATAAGTCTTAAAGGTAGGAAGCCAAAAACATAGCCCATTTGGGAGCCATGATCAGGGAGGTGTCTACAGAAACTCCTTCACCACTCAGAGATATCAATAGTAGATATCTTCAATGAGTGCTAGGAGGCTCAAAAAAAGATACATGGCTATAAAGGATCCTTTGTAAATCAGAGTCATTCACACAGTACAGTAGTGTGTTACCTAGTTTCTGTTCATTTCCTTTCAGTGTCCAATAGCCATAGGCCTTCCATATGTAGGTTCACATAGCCAGGCACCTCAGATTTGCTATGTGAACAGGACAACTTCTGATTCTACCACTTTTACCTCCCAAGGGCTGTGATTATAGGTGTGTGCCTTTACTTGGTACAACATTGTCTCATGTTTACCTTTACTTGAACCATGGTATTATATAAAGTATTCTTCCAAAAGGTTCATGTATAGAAAGCTTAGTTTTTAGGTAATGGTACTACTGAGAAGGGGGTTAGATCATGAGAGGAGCTTACTTCATCAATAGGCTTAACTTCAATTAATAACCAAATGGAAAGGAGAGGTTCAGTTAGAGGAAGGAAATCACTAAAGGCTAGCCTTTGAAGGTTATACCTTATTCCTAAGACCTTCCTCTATTTCCCAACCACCATATGGAGAGTAGCTTTCCTTCCTCATACCCTTCTGCCACAATGTTTCTACCTTACCCAAGGCATAAAAGCAATGGATCCAATTGACCATAGATCAAAACCTCTGAAACCAGGAGCCAAAATAAATCCTTTTCCCCTTAGGTTTTCTCAAGTAATTGTCACAGTAATGGGAAGGTGATTAGCATACATGATTTCCTCTAGTATTTGAACGTATTTATAATGGCTATTCTGGTATTATTTCTATTAAATTTGACATCTGGTCACTGTTAAAGGGAATTCTGCTGCTTGCCCTCTTTCTGTTGTGTGGTCCTACTTTTCTGTTTCATCATCTTGCAGGTTTTTTTGAAAGGGCATATGATAGCAACTTCAGGTACTATGCCAACTTCTATGGGACTTATTATTTACTTGTTTTTACTTGTTTAATGACTAGCTAGATTGTTTTAATAGTCTTCCTCTACATTTTCTTTGATTTCACTCCATAGAAAGTACAGTCTTACACATGTACATAGTAATTTTATGGTAATAATAGTTCTGGCAGAGCTGTCTTTGATATCTCTTTTCCTGCTTCATCCAGTTTTGAAGCTCCATCAGTTATAATGTTATTACTCTCTTATTTTCAGCAGTGCCTTGGGGCATAAATTACTTAGCATGACCCTGTCATATTAGATCTCCTTTGAAGAGATGGTTTCTTGAGATTTGTACTTGCACTGGGGAGTCCTTCCTAGCTATTTTTTTTTATCCAGTTCTCTCTAGCAAAGTCTCAGGTCTATAATTGGCCATATTCAAATAGCCTTTATTTTCCCTAGTTTCATCTATTTTAGTTCAACCATGATATAAAAATATTAAATGAAAGATTTCATAAATAAACAATTCATAAGCTTTTAAATTATGAACTATTCTGTGTAGAATGTTGAAATCAAATGCTTTGACCAACCCTATGTATGAATCATCTCTTTGTTCAGAGTATCCTTGCTATATATGATAGCTACCTGTTAGTCACTGTCTGAATTATCAGATACATCCAGTGGTATTGCAGTGCTATGTTCAAGTAACCCTTGATTATGTAATAGAAGTGGAACAAGTAGCAATGCTGGCAAATTGGACATGCCAAAAAAAAAAAAAAACAATTAAGTGTTTCTGGAGAAAAGGTGAAAGTTTCAGTTAAAGAGAAAAAAAAAGTATGCTGAAGTTGTTAAGCAGTAAAAATCAACCTATTTGTGAAAGTGTAAAGAGAATTTTGTTGTTATATCTCAAATTGCAAAAGTTATGGTCACCGTATCATCATCCTAATATGGAGTTAACATATCATTGGTATATTTGTATGAGAAAAAAAATACTCCACAGTGTTTGGTACTATCCACTATTTAACATAGTGTGTGTGTGTGTGTGTGTGTGTGTGTGTGTGTGTGTGTGTGTTTGTTTGTGTTGGGGTGGGATGGAAATAGAATGCATCCTCTGTAAAGAAGAGGGGACTACTTCAGTGAAACCATCTGTATCTCTCCAGATGCATTTTATCACAACTAATACTGTCTACATGGCATCTTTAGTCTTGAACTTACAGGGATTTGAAGCCTGATTTTATTCCAGGCAATGCCTTTGAGCTAAGATTCTAGAGCTGTCCTTAGATAGTATTCTCCCTTTAGGAGCTGAGTACTTAGCAGATGGGCATCAGTAGCTTCGGGTCTTCATGGCTTGTCTGTCCCAAAGTGTAATTGTTATCTTCTTAGTTATGGAACTGGTCGTTGGAGGTCCAGTATCCTCAGTGGTGTTGCTGCATCCTGTCAGTATGAGGGCTGAGCAGAAGACAGGCATACCTGGTGACCATACTCATAGAACTTGACACCAGCCACAGGTAGCTGGTAGCAAGATGCAGAATATTAGTGTTCTGTCTCTTCCAGGATACAGCTAGACATCTAGGAGAAAAGTAACCTACACCATTCTGTAACAGAATTACTATCTCTGTGGGCAGAGTCAATAGCAGGGCCAAAGACTGCTACACTTTTGCTTTCTTATCAAATTTTGGTAGATTTTCTTGAGCATATGTGTATCTTTGTTTGCTATATGCCCTTAGAGTTTCTGAAAAAGATCTTCCTATGTTTTTCATTTTATTTACTGAAAATAGATTTTTTGACATATAAATGATATCCTGATTATGGTTTCCCCTCCCTCTACTCTCAGTTACTGCCCACCTCCCCTCCCATCCAGGTCCACTCTCTTCCTAGTTCTCATTAGAAAACAAACAAGCTTCTATGAGATAATACAATATAACAAAATATAACAATATAAAACAAAACCTAACATATTGGAATTGGACAAAACAAACAAACAGAAGGAAAGAGCCCAAGAGAAGGCACAAGAAACAGAGACTCACTCGTTTGCACATCTAGTAATCCCATAGAAACAATAAACCATGAGCTATAATACATACACAAAGGACTTATAGGGTAAAAAGAGAGAAAAAAATACATAAATAAAAATTTAAAAAGTAATTAGTTAAAATTTAAAAGAAAAAAAAAGGGCCCTGAAAATTATTAGACAAAGAATCTCCAGAGATGCTGCTGAGTTTTGTTTTGTTTTCTGTTGACCATCTATTGCTGGGCATGCAGCCTAATGGTAAGAATACTATTTTTTGTCCATTGAGACTCCCTTGGAGGAAACTAAATTTTCATTTGCAAGTGGCTATCTATTAGAGATTGCTTCTGGGGGAGGGATAGAGGTGTGTGTCTACTAGTGGAGTAGGACCCTAGCTGGTACAGATTCACACAGGCCTGTGCCTTCTACTTCAGTTTCTGTGAGTTTATATATATGTGCATAATGTTAGCTTAGAGGCCTTGCTTCTTGGTGTCCTCCATCCCCTCTGGCTCTCACACTCTTTGTGTCTGCTCTTCCATGGGGTTCCCTGAGCATTTCAAGGTCTCTAACTTACTACATAAAGTCTAACTGTGGGTCTCTGTGTTTATTCCCATCTACAGCAGGAGGAAGCTTCGTTGAAGATGGCTGAGTATAGCAGAATGTCATTAGGAGTCATTTTATTGCTACTTTTTTTTTTTTTTTAAAGAACAGCAGTATATGTTTTTATTCTAGATCTCTGGGCTCTCTAGTCTTTGGTTCTTAGTCACTCAAGCAGTGTCAGGTATAGATTCATTCATGGAGAGGGCCTCAAGTCAAATTAGATATTGATTGGCTACTCCCACAAGCCTGTGTGCCACAATTGCCATAGCATATATTGTAAAGCAGACCAGCATTGTGGATCGCAGTGTTCGTGTCTGGATTTGTGTTTGTGTTACTTTTTTGGTAGCATGCACACAAGAGATGTCCAGCTGGAGCTCTGTCTCTCCCATTATTTAGTGATTTTATTTAGATCACCTTCATATATGTGTATACTTTAGGAAGATTTTACTATATTAGGTTTCTATACTACCCCTCAAACAGCTCTTAATTTTAGCTGTCCCTAAATACTTTCCTTTGTCCCCTCCCTTCCCCCTCCATGCTTGATCCTCCCATTCCAGCTCATCCATCCATCCATCCATCCATCCATCCATCCATCCATTCATCCATCCATAACTACTTATTCTATTTCTCTTTCCTAACGAGATTTATCTGTTCTCCTCTAGTCTCTTATTCTGCACCTAGTCTCTGTGGTTCTATGGGTTGTAGTTTGGTTATCATTGACTTAACAGCTAATATCCACGTATAAGTAAGTACATACCATATTTGTCTTTCTGAGTCTGGGAGACCTCACTCAAAATGATTTTTTTTCTAGTTTCATCCCTTTACTTTCAAATTTTATAATTTCATTCTAATGTTTGAGTAATAGTTCATTGTGTAAATGTACCACATTTTAAAAACATCTTTTTCTGTTGAGGGATATGTAGGTTGTTTCTAGTTTCTGGAACTGTGAGTAGAGCAACAAGAACATGTTTGAACAAGTGTGTCTGTAGTAGAGTGTCAGAAGCCTTTTCTGAATGTACTGAGAATATCATGTGGTTTTTGTCCTTCAGTTTGTTTATGCGATAGATTACATTTATTGATTTATGTATGTTGAACTGTCCCTGCATCTCTGGGATAAATCTTACTTCATCATGGTGGATGATCTTTTTCATGTGTTCTTGGATTTGGTTTGCAAGTATTTCATTGAGAATTTTTGCACCTATGTTCATAAGGGAAATTGGCCTGTAATTCTCTTTGTTGGGTCTCTATGTGGTTTAGATATCAGGGTAACTGGCCTCATAAAATGGACTAGGCAATGCCCCTTCTGTTTCTCTTTTGTGGAATAATCTGGGGAATATTGGTATAAGCTCTTCTTTGAAAATCTGGTAGAATTCTGTAGTAAAAACCATTTGCCCTGGCTTCTTTTGGTTGAGAGACTTTTAGTGACTGCTCCAATTTCATACGGGTTATACATCTGTTTTAATTGCTTATCTGGTCTTGATTTAACTTTGAAAGAGGTATGTATCAAGGAAGTTTTGCATTTCTTTTAGATTTTCCAATTTGGTGAATTATGTGAGTTAATGCAGTACAGGTTTTTAAAGCATGTCCTTATGATTCTTTGAGTTGCTTCAGTATTTGTTGTTAAATCCCTTTCTGATTTCAGTTAATCTTAACATTCTTCTCTGTCTTTTAGTTAATTTGGATAAGGATTTGTCAACCTTACTGATTATCTCGAAGAGCCAATTCTTTGTTTCACTGATTCTTTGTATTTTTTGTTTGTTTGTTTGTTTCTACTTTATTGATGTCAGCTCTGAGCTTGATTATTTCTTGATTATTACTCCTTTTGGGTGTGACTTTTTTTGTTCTAGAGCTTTCAGGTGTGCTATTAAGTTATTAGTATGAGATTTTCCCTTTTTTTTTTTTAATGTGAGTACTTAGTGCTATGAACTTGTTCCTCTGAGTGAGGTGAGAATCTGCAGTTACCCTAACTGCTCTCCTGGCTTGAGTGGCCTTTGGGTTCCCAGAGAATCTCTTCCTCAGTGTTACTGGAGACTTCGTCCATATAGCTTCTCATGGTGTCAAGCTACAAGTGTCTTCTATCCCTGCAGTTTTTATAAATATCCTTTTTTTCCATTCAGGCATTAGACAGACTGACACAGGTTAGCTTGAAGATTGGGTGTTCATGGTGGTCTGGGCATAGACTGCAAATATCCTCCCTGCTGCATTCTGTCCAGTGCTGTGTATTCATTCTGTGTAGATATGGCATCATTGACCCCAATTAAGAAGATGTTCTTTTCTCTCTGAGGAAATTCTTTCTAATTAGTGATCTATTTCTGTCCTATCATAAAACAAAGGTCACTAACTGGTAGTCCTTGAGTGTTTTGGATGCTTTGGTCCTAATAGTTTGCAAGACTGGAGATGTTAGAGTAACCCAGTCTATGCTGTTCTGTTCTGATGCATGGAAAGCTACAACCTTAGATGTTGCCTTTAGGATTTAACCTGTGTCATGTACCTAATATTATGGTGTAGCATCAAGGATGATTCCATGATAAGACTGCCTTCATCAGCCACATATATATTCTCTGCTTTTACTTGTGCTGGTGTTGGAAATAAAAGGAAAAAGAAAAGGTGTTATTGCTGCTTTGGAAGAAGTTTCCTTGTAGCAGTGAGCTGGGGAACAGTTGAGGATTCTGTATTATCTTAGGTGAACAGTGTAAGTCACAGAAGAAGAGGAGGAGGAGGAGGAAGAGGAGGAAGAGGCGGAAGAGGCAGAAGAGGAGGAAGAGGAAGAAGAGGAGACCTAACTTAGCTTTATCCATGTTCAGGACCACTGATAGGTAACCTGGATCTAAACAGATACCTATGTATGGGTATGGTCAGGAGAAGAAGAAGAGTGTTTTGGATGAGAGAGTAACGTGTACAACTCATTGGATTGGGGAAAAGGCTGGTACTTTCAGAGACTAGGAATTTATTACCATCAGGAATAGGAGAAAGAAGCAGTTGATGCTCCAATAAAGTCAGGTAGGGCTCAGACCATAGAAGGTTTTGGAAAAAGCTAGTTTCAATTTAAGATGAAGTTAGGATTGCAAAGAATCCTAGTACAGAACAGAAAGAACCTTTGAAGGGGACTGTTGTCTTAATTTTCTCCATTTTGGATCTTCTAGCATATTGGCTTTTGTTAGCGAGCACTGAAGGATATATGATATATCTCTCTTCTACATCCTCTATAGGACTCTCTTAGATCTAAGGGATCTGTAGCATTATAATATTGGTTCCTAGGATTGTACATACTTAGTTATATTATCCTTAAAAGAACTCCTGCATCCCCCAACACACACACTTTGTTTCGGGTACTATTCTAAGCTGTTATCATAAACTGACTCATTTATAAGTAAGTGATATATATATATATATGAGCATTATTGTTACCACTATTTATAGATGTTGTGCATGATGCATTGAAAGTAAGTGATAAACCCACAATTCAAACTGCAGCAACTAGCAAGACTTGCTTTAGAAGCAAGGTCTAACTTGAATTCTTGTCAGTTTAACCCTCTTAACAGGTAAGACATATGTCCAGTATTCTGTGTGTTGTAGGATAGACTCTTAAAATAAGAGACAGCCTTTCATCTACTTAATAACTGGATGCTCTACTCTATGCCAGGGCCTATACTTGGAGATGGGTTTAGGGAGCTAAATTCATTATTCAATTAGGTATTCTAGGGAATTTACACTGTAAGTGAATAGATAAATATAGTTTCTATTTTTGAGTTGCTTAGGGAAAGTAGGAAGGGGATAATTAAATAGTAATTATAGTGTAGTAGGAGTACCGTCATAAATATGTACCTAGAGAACTAAGGAAACACATAAATAAGGGCATTCAATGAACTTACCTAGAAGCGTGGAAAACTACACAGAGGTAGTTTTAACAGGCATAAAGTTTTAATAGGCATAAAACATTTCATGTAGACCGTGTTGTGGAAAGGCCTAGAACTATAAAAGTGCATGATTTGCTTAAGAACTGGAAGTGGCTTGATATTTCTAGAGAGGGGTTAGTTACTTTTTTTGGAAATATCCAGAGATTAGGGTTTTTTGTTTTTGTTTTTTTGCAACTACTCAGGTTTTTTTTTGTTTTCTTTTTTTGTTTTGTTTTGTTTTGTTTTTTGAGATAGTGTCTCACTATGTAGTCCTGGATATTCTGAAATTTGCTATGCAGACTAGTCTGGCCTTGAACTCATAGAGATCTATCTGTTTCTACTTCTTGAGTTCTGAGATTAAAGTTATGACCCACTGCATCTGGTTTCAGTTCTACTTTTATAGTATAAAATAAGCTATAGATGATGTGTCAGTGAATTAGTGGGGCTGTATTCTGGTAAAGTTTTACATACTGGGGCTGGGGATCTAGTTCAGCCATTAGTGGGATGCTTGTCTAGTATGCACAAAGCCCTGGGTTTGATCCCTAGCGCCACATGTACTGGGCATGGTGGTGGTAAATTCTGGTAAGTCCAGCACTCTGGAGGTGGAATCAGGAGGATCAGAAATCCAAGATTGTTTTTTGCTATATAATATAGTTGAGGCCAGCCTGGGATACATACTAAAACAAACCCCAAATGAAAAAAAAATGTAAATAAAAAGACTGTAAAATGTATTTGGCTTATTATAGCACCCTGACCCTTGGTCTGACTGGGAGGGAGAGTACGAAGGAATGTCACTGGAAAATAAATGTATAGGCCACATTTTCAAAGGCCCCAATGCGAGGCTATGAGGCTATGAAACTAGGGCATTACCTTGTAGGTTATGAGAAGCCATGGAATTTTAGAGGAGTTGGTCAAGTTAGCTTTGTATTTCATAAAGGTCATTCTGGTTTTTGAGACATGGTCTTACATAATCCAGAATGATCTTGAACTCCTGATCCTGATATCCCAAATGATGACATTATATTAGTCTTCACTGTATCCCACTTCATTCTAGTATTTAAATAAACTGGCAGAAGACCTAAATGCATGAAGATGAGTGAGAAATGACTCTTCTCTCCTAATCTTTTAGCAGTAGCTGGTGAATGCCCCTCAGGACAGTTATTTCACCTCTGAAACATGTGTCCTCGTACTAGGTATAAACAGCACCTGGAGCTATGGCAGCTAAAATGACAGTTCTTACATGTGGTGCACACTTTTGTAATTCCAGTACTGAGGATGCTGAAACAGCTGGGTCATGTGTTTGTCGCTAGCCTTCACTACATAGCAAATTCCTGCATTTAAAAACAAACAAACAACAAATTAGGCATGGTGGTACATGCCTGTAATCTCAATACTTGGGAGGTGCAAGCAAGAACATCAAGAGTTCAAGGCTAGCCTCAAAATATAAATAACACAAACAAGAAAGCTAATCAGTGCTAGATATTTTAAGATACAAAGAAGAGCTGAGAAGCATGGATATTTAATATTTGTGAGGAGGGGATTTTAGAGGTGCTGTTTGGTTTGGAAGGCATGGAAGACGTAGCGAGGATCAAGGTTAGATAGTGGCGGAAGCAGGCAGCCCTGGAGAGCTGCTCAGGTCCCTGCACCTGAAGGTGTCCCAGTCTTCTGGCTTTAAGTCGCTTGAGTTCTGTCCTCTGAGGAGGCTAGCTGGGACAGTGCTGAAGGAATCTAGAGATGTATTTTCCTCCTTCTCTGCTACCACCCACAGGACTTCACTACTGCTTGGGATTGTCTTTGTGCTACCTCATGGAAGATCATTTTTCTGAGCTCATAGAGCTAAATATACCTAGTGACAGCTGGTGCTTTGGCACTTAGGCGAGCTACTGAGCTGCCATTCTAGCCAATGCTACATTCCCCATGGTAAGACAAAACTTTTAGGGCACCTCCTTGGACCTTCTTGAGAGAGGAGCTCCTTGTTTTGGCCTTGAAACAGTAAATCCTTGTTTTGGGAGCCAAAAAGCAATCTGATTTTTGTTGTACTTTTTATTGCTTTTAAATATTCTCATTAAGACTTTAGCTATTTGCTGGCTATAGGACAATATTTAGAGTAAAATAAGGTTAATGCTTATCTAAAATATAGTAGAAATTGGAGTTCTAGTTTAATGTAATATTTTTTAAATTTTATTAATTTTATTCTGTGTGTTTCGCCTGCATGTATATCTGTGAGTGCATTGGATCTCCTGTACCTGGAGTTACAGACAGCTGTGAGCTGCCATCTAGGTGCTGGGAATGGAATCTGGGTCCTCTGAAAGAGCAGCCAGTTCTCTTAACTGCTGAGCCATCTCTCCAGCTAATACAACATTCTTATCTCAGTATTGTACTATATGCTTATAATCTTAGTATGCAAGAGGCAGGAGGACTGCTGTAAGTTTGAGATCAGCCTAGTCTACATATTGAGTTTCAGTTGTAGGCGAGCCAGGGGGTACATAATGAGACTCTTGTTTTGAAATAAAACAGAAAGAAGAAGAAAAGGTAAGAAAAAATATTATTTTTTTTTAAAAGGCAGACTGTCATGTAGCTCAGGATGGTCTCAGACTTACTATTGTCAAGGCTAACCTTGAATAGCTGTTTCTACTTCCCAAGTACTGGGATTACTAGTGTGCATTACTATGCCTGACTAAAGAAAAATTTCTTGTATGTTTTGTTTATAACTGGATAACTAGGATATTCTGCCACGGAACATATGGTTTTGAAGGGAAGATAGATACATAACAACTCTAGGAATACACACGGGAGCTGTGGAGCATAAAAGGCCATTGTAGGTCAAAATGTTTTTGTGCTGACCTACTTTTTTTTTTATTGGATATTCTACTTATTTACATTTCAGATGTTATTCCCTTTCCCTATCCCCCCCCACACCCCCCTATCCCACCTCCCTCCCGCTGCTTTTATGATGGTGTGCCTCCACCCATCCACCCCCTCCCCCCTCCCCACCCTCGAATTCCCTCACACTGGGGCATCCTGCCTTCATGGGACCAAGGACCTCCACTCCCACCAGTGCCTGACAAGGCCATCCTCCACTGCATATACAGTTGGAGCCATGAATTCTTCCCTATGTGCTCCTAGGCTGGTGGTTTTGACCCTGGGAGCTCTGGTTGGGTGGTTGTCGCTCTTCTCATGGGGCTGCAAACCCCTTCAGCTCCTTCAGTCTTCTCTCTATCTCCTCCATTGGGGACACCATGATCAGTTCAATGGTTAGCTGCAAGCATCCATCTCTGTATATGTCAGATTCTGGCAGAGCCTCTCAGGAGACAGGTATATCAGGCTCCTGTCAGCATGCACTTCCTGGCATCCACAACAGTATCTGCGTTTGTTGAGTCCACATGGGATGTATCCCCATATAGGGCAGCCTCTAGATGGCCCCTCCTCCAGTCTCTGGTCCACACTTTGTCTCTGTATTTGCTCCCTTGAGTATTTGTTACTCCTAAGGACAGAAACACCCACACTTTGGTCTTCCTTCTTTTTGAGCTTCATGTGGTCTGTGAGTTGTATCTTGGATATTCTGAGCTTTGGGGCTAATATCCACTTATCAGTGAGTACATACCATGTGTGTTCTTTTGTGATTTGATTACCTCACTCAGGGTGATATTTTCTAGTTCCATCCATTTGCCTAAGAATTTGACGAATTCATTGTTTTTAATAGCTGAGTAGTACTCCATTTTGTAAATGTACCATATTTTCTATATCCATTCCTCTGTTGAAGGGTATATAGGTTTTTCCAGCTTCTGGGTATTATAAATAAGGCTGCTATGAACATGGTGGAGCATGTGTCCCTGTTGTATGTTAGAGTATCTTTTGGCTATATGCTCAAGAGTGGCATAACTGGGTCCTCAGGTAGAGCTATGTCCAATTTTCTGAGGAACCACCAGACTGATCCAGAGTGGTTGTACCAGCTTGCAATCCCACCAAAAATGGAGGAGTGTTCCTCTTTCTCCATATCCTCACCACCATCTGCTATCCCTTGAGGGTTTTTTTATTCAATATTTTATTTACATTTCAGATGTTATCCCCTTTCCCCATGCCCCCCCAGAAACCCACATCCCATCCCCCCTCCTTCTGCTTCTATGAAGGTGTGCCCCCACCCACTCCCACCTCCCTGCCCTCGAATTCCCCCACACTGGGGCATCCAGTCTTCATGCCATTCTGACTGGTATGAGGTGGAATCTCAGGGTTGTTTTGATTTGCATCTCCCTGATGACTAAGGATATTGAACATTTCTTTAGGTGCTTTTTAATCATTCAACTTTCCTCACTTGAGAATTCTTTGTTTAGCTCTTATTCCATTTTTCAATAGGGTTATTTGATTGTCTGGAGTCTAATTTCTTCAGTTCTTTTTATATATTGGATATGAGCCCTTTATCAGACGTAGGATTGGTAAAGATCTTTCCCAATCTGTTGGTTGTCATTTTGTCCTGTTGACAGTGTCCTTTACCTTACAGAAGCTGTGCAATTTTATGAGGTCCCATTTGTCAATTCTTGATCTTACGGCATAAGCCATTGGTGTCCTGTTTAGGAACTTTTCCCCTGTGCCCATGTGTTCGAGGCTCTTCCCCACTTTCTCTTCTATTAGTTTCAGTGTATCTGGTTTTATGTGGAGGTCCTTTATCCACTTGGACTTGAGCTTTGCACAAGGAGATAAATATGGATCAATTTGCATTTTTCTACATGCTGACCTCCAGTTGAACCAGCACAATTTATTGAAAATGCTGTCTTTTTTCCACTGGATGGTTTTAGCTCCTTTGTCAAAGATCAAGTGACCATAGGTATGGGGGTTCATTTTTGGGTCTTCTATTCTATTCCACTGATCCTCCTGCCTGTCTCTGTGCTGATACCATGCAGTTTTTATCACTATTGCTCTGTAATGCAGCTTGAGGTCAGGGATGGTGATTCCCCCAGAAGTTCTTTTATTGTTGAGAATAGTTTTTGCTATCCTGAGTTTTTTGTTATTACAGATGAATTTGAGAATTGATCTTTCTATCTCTGTAAAGAGTTGATTTGGAATTTTGATGGGAATTGCATTAAATCTGTAGATTGCTTTTGGCAAGATGGCCATTTTTACTATATTAATCTTGCCAATCCGTGAGCATGGGAGATCTTTCCATCTTCTGAGATCTGCTTCAATTTCTTTCTTCAGGGACTTGAAATTCTTGTCATACAGATCTTTTACTTGCTTGGTTAGATTCACACCAAGGTATTTTATATTATTTGTGACTATTGTGAAGGGTGTCATTTCCCTAATTTCTTTCTCAGCATGTTTATCCTTTGAGTAGAGGAAGGCTACTGATTTGTTTGAGTTGATTTTATATCCATCCACTTTGCTGAAGTTGTTTATCAGGTTTAGGAGTTCTCTGGTGGAAGTTTTGGGGTCACTAAGTATACTATCATATCATCTGAAAATAGTGAAATTTTAACTTCTTCCTTTCCTATTTGTATCCCTTTGACGTCCTTTTGTTGTCTAAGTGCTCTGGCTAGGACTTCCAGTACTATATTGAATAGGTAGGGAGAGAGTGGGCAGCCTTGTCTAGTCCCTGATTTTAGTGGGATTGCTTCAAGTTTCTCTCCATTTAGTTTGATGTTGGCTAGTGATTTGCTGTATATTGCTTTTACTATGTTTAGGTATGGGCCTTGAATTCCTGATTTTTCCAGGACTTTTTCCATGAAGGGGTGTTGAATTTTGTCAAATGCTTTCTCAGCATCTAGTGATATGATCATGTGGTTTTTTTCTTTGAGTTTGTTTACATAGTGGATTATGTTGATGGATTTTCATATATTGATCCATCCTTACATTCCTGGGATAAAGCCTACTTGATCATGATGGATGATTGTTCTGATGTGTTCTTGGATTCCGTTTTTGAGAATTTTATTGAGTATTTTTGCATCGATATTCATAAGAGAGATTGGTCTGAAGTTCTCTTTTTTTTGGGTCTTTGTGTGGTTTAGGTATGAGCGTGATTGTGGCTTCATAGAATGAATTGGGTAGTGTTCCTTCTGTTTCTATTTTGTGGAATAGTTTGAAGAGAATTGGTATTAGACCTTCTCGGGAGGTCTGATAGAATTTTGCACTAACACCATCTGGTCCTGGGCTTTTTTTTTGGTGGAGAGACATTTAATGACTGCTGCTATTTCTTTAGGGGTTTAACACTGTTTAGGTGGTTTATCTGATCTTGATTTAGCCGCTGATCTCCCAGTGTGGGAGGGTTCTTATCAACTGCTCTGAGTGCAGCAGATCCTCTGGTGTGGATCTGAATATGGTATCTTCCCGGGGCAGACCAGCTATGAGTCTGCTCAAGCAGGAAGGACCAGAGAGAGGGGCTGTGCTTACCTACTTTTGAGTTATGCTTTAAAGCTTAGAAATACTTTTGTGAATACCAGGAGCCATTAAACTTGGTGCCTCTGTGGGGCTGAGGGTCTTGTGCCTAAGCAATGTGAGCTATATAAATGCTGCATAGAATGTGAGTGCTGGGGCAGCGGCAGGGTAAACAGCACATGCTCCTCGGAGGGCAGTCGCTGTTTGGCCTGGCCATCTTATTGCACCTGCATGTGGGCCCAGGTGTGGAGCAAAGAGAGTAAGACTTGAACCCTTCATTAGCTCCTTAAGCACCAACTCTTGGGCCTTCAGGTTCCCTTTTCACTCTGATATTGGCAATTGATATTTTCCTCTCTGATATTGGCAATTGTTTTAAGTAGAACATTCATTCCCGCCACATTTCAGGGCAGGAGAGATGGTGGTTAAAGGTATATGTTGCTCTTCTAGAGGTCCCCTGAATTGTTACCTCCAGCTCCAGGGAGATCTGATGCCTCTGTTCTCTCATGTACACAAACACACACAGAGATACAAATTTAAATTACATTTGAAATAGAACAGTTTATATAAAACTTCATTCATTCCCATTCTCCTTTTTTCCCCTTTCTTTTGTTTTTTCCTTTTCTCTCTCTCTCTTTTCTTTCTTCTGAGCCATTGTTTTTCTTTCTTCTTCCTTTCTTTCACTTTTTCCTCTCCCATATTTTTAAACCCCCCCCCAAAAAAAAAAGAGTTCAGAGTCATACTCAGGTACATACGAAGTTCCAGGTTAGTCTGGGATATATGAGACTTTGTCCACATTAAACAAACAAACAAACAAACCAAAAAAAGCAACCAGACAAACTAAAAAATTGGAGCTACTGGGAACATAGCTCAGTTGGTAAAGTAGCCGCCACACAATTGTGAGGACCTGAGTTTTGATCCCCATCATCCGTGTAAAAAGTCAAGCACTGCAGCACATATCTGTAACTTCAGGGCTGATGTGGTTGGACAGGTGAATTTCTGGGGCTTGCTGGCCAGTCAGCCTAGGAAGATTGATAGTTTCCAGGTTCAGTGAAACCCTGCCTCAAAAGGTAGTAATAATAATGATAATGATAAACAGTATAAGGGAAGAATTCTAACATATCTGTCTTTTTCATATGAACCATATAGCAAAGTGAAAAATTATTTTCACCAGCAACTGAGGCATTCACATAGAAAGATGCATGAGTGGGGTTTATAAGTGGTACATTGGAAATGTGTTATGTATAGCTCGAGGCAAGTGACTTGTGGAGATCTTGGTGGGCTGGTTCACAAGTATCTCCTGTGACTTTTGTGCTTTTCCCTTACAGTTCCTAAGGGAAGACCTCAATTACCATGACCCAACAGTGAAACACAGCACCTTCCATGGTGAGGATAAGCTTATCAGCGTGGAGGACCTGTGGAAGGCATGGAAGTCATCAGAAGGTAACAGGCAGCCGGGTTGTCAGTTGTCAGAGGTTTAGAGAAGAGCGAGGATAAATAGATACTGGCCTTAAAAGGACAACCAAAAATTGCTTAACAAGAAGTGAGTTACTGAAATCATTCTATATAGTCACGGAATAAGACTGAGTTACAGTCATTATGCTGAGAAAGGGATTTGAAGTTGTCCTACATTAGGATGTTTTGAATTCCAGTGTATCAACTTCTGTCCTCACACTATCCTCCATAGAAATCTACCAGAGATAAGGAGCCTGCTGTTCTCTTGAGGCAGCCTGTTCTGTACTCTCTGCCCAGTCCACCTCTTCTGAGTCCCAGATGACTCAAAGGTTGAGTGGCAGTAAAGATGGATAGGGTCCTGAATCTTTTGCCTCCATCACTCCTCCCTGCCAAGGTAAATAGCCCTTCATCTTTGAATAAAAATATTTCCGTCTCTTTCTGATTCAGATGTCCTTTTTGTAAACATTTTTATAATATTTTTCTTAGATCCTTGAGTTGGGCACAGAATCCTAAATGTGATTTGATTTACACAGAGCTGAACTGCATTGTCACATATAACACTTCCTGATTAAATGCTAGTGCCTTCAGTGTTGACATTACTGACTCATGTTGAATTCATCAGTGAAAATTTTAGACCCTACTAGTAATAAAGCTCCTAAACCATGAATACCTTGTTTCCCTCCACTGGAGCATTTTATTCAGAATTCTGAGTAAAAGACCATGTTTAGTTTTATGACACTTGACAGGAAAGAAAGTGACAGATCTTTAGCTTCCTCTTTTAGCTCTGTGACTAGAGCTTCCTTGGATCTCAATAGGATTGGACACTTGTAGTTTAGTTGATAAGTGGCTTGTTTCTCATGAACAAAGCCCTGAGTTTTCTTCCCAACACTGGGAAACCCAGCTGTGGTAGCATATATATGTAATCCCAGCTCTTGGAAGTGGAAGCAAGAGGACTAGAAGTTTAAGATCATCCTCACTAAGTTCAAGGGCAGCCTAGGGTCTGGGAATCCTGGTCTCTAAGACAGGTAGGTAGGTAGGTAGGTAGGTAGGTAGGTAGGCAGGCAGGCAGGCAGACAGACAGACAGATATTGGAAATCACATTTTCCCAAGCTCTTATAGAGGAGATGCATCCTACTTTACTTTCTCTTGCTGTGACCAAAATCAACTCAGGGAAGAAAGGGTTAATTTGGCTTATAGCTTATAGTCATCATCAGGAGAAGCCAAGGCAGGACCTGAAGCAGAGACCATAAAGGATTTCTGCTTACTGGCTTGCCCTTCATGGCTTGTTCAGTTTGCTTTCTTAGACCATTCAGGACCTCCTACCTTCGGGGGCATCACTCCAGTGGTCTGTGCCCTCCCACATCAAGTATTAAATTTAAAAATGCCCCAGAAGCTTACCTACAGGTTGATGTTATAGAGACATTTTTCTCAGTTGAGATTCTTTCTCCTAAGACAATCCTAGCTGTGTCAAATTGACGAAGAAAGGAAGAAACAAACAAACAAACAAACAAACAAACTCAACCAACCAAACAACCAAACAAAAACAAAACAAAACAAAAACCTGACCAGTATAAGGTGTTAAGAAAGGTTAAACGTGAGTTATCCAGGGCTTCAGAATTTTGAGCGTGTCTCCTTATTTTGCCCATGTTGGTCTCAGACTCTTGGATCTTAGCCTTGTAAGCAGCTAGGATTTTAGGCACCTGCCAGTGTTTCTAATTTTCCTTGTTTTTAGATGAGGAAACTTAGGACTTGGCTTATAAAATTATGTGCTCATTGTCATGCATTTAGGAGAGCCAGGACTAGATGTAGATCTTCTGATCCTTGTAGATCAATGCATTTCCTTGTCATCTGATGGCAGACAACACTACTTTCATTAGAATGAGGCTGTTTCTATTTTTATGCAGATTCTTACCTGAGACTATAGAATTTAAATCTGAGGGCATTAGATTCATTAGATTCAGAGCAGGGAATGAGCAGCTGCTCCATTAACCATTTCATCAATTTAGAAGAAGCCTGTAAAGAAGCATGTAGGAGAAAGCTTTCTGAACTCTTCAGAAGTTTACACGCACACACACACACACACACACACACACACACTCTCTCTCTCTCCTGCAGTGAATGTGTCTTTACAGCAATGCAGGCTGTCTACTGAGGAGAGATGGAACAATGATATGAGCTTTGGCGTTATATTAGCATTGCCAGGGAAAGTCTTCCAGCAGTCTGTTTAATTTTGTTTTTCTTCTCTAATAGCATGGTGATAAGGTGCCTAGTTTTTAAGAGTAGGTTTTATAAGTATGAACTTAGAATGCAAGAGGTGAGAAGCATATTTGTGGGCTTTCTCCAAACACAAACAAACGTGACTGAGAAAGGAAGGTGACCAAGGGAAGGCAGCGATAGAGGACTGAATCCTAGTACTAGAGAACAAACAGCCCAGGCCATTTTCTGGTCAGAACTTTATTTCTGGACTTAGCAACTATTTGGAATACTTCCAGTGTATTTCAAATTACAGGAACATGGAAGACAATGGAGTATATTTTTTAGAAGGGGCTGAGACTCATTTGCCCTTAGCAGTAAAACATACAGCAGTGTGCCTCTCTGCTGTGAAGTCATATACATGTACCTTTTCAGGACTGGTTTACCAGTGGTTCAATAGACAAGTAAGAACTTCTTGTGTCAAATATTTTGCCTCATTATTTAGAGAAAGGCTCCTATTCTCTCTAGAGTGAGTTTCCAGAACTACAAAAGGTCTGTAGTATTCTGGCATTGATTCAAACTGGCTGGCCTGAATATAGCTAACTGGTGTAGATATTAGCTTTACTCATTTATGTTCAGAACATTAGCAGGCTAATGTCACGCCCTTTTGTGTGATTAGTGTTATTAACATTCTCTGACTAATGTCGGAAACCAGTGTTTGTTTTTTCTTGTTTTTTTTTCTCTCTGACTGTCTCTGCCTTTGTGTGTGTGTGCATGTGTGTGTGCATGCATGTGTCCGTCTGTCTGTCTGTCTGTCTGTCTGTCTGTCTGTCTGTCTCTTTCTCTCTTTCTCTCTTCTTTCTCTCCCCCACTTTTCCTGTGTTATTTAGATCTTAGCAGAAAAGTCTGCTAACCTTTTCATTAACCAGCCCTAGGTTTTAATAATAAAAGCAACAGCAACTCAGAAACAACTCTGACTTTATAAAGTACATCACACATGCTAAGCTCTGTTCTAAGTGTTTTCCTTATGTTCATTCATTTCTCACAATAACCTTATATGTACAGTTTCTGTGGTTTTGAGTTATCTCTATTTTCAGATGTGGAAAACAAGGCAAGGAGATTGAGTGGAACAATGGAATATAACCCTGTCACTAACTATGTGTAGTTACTTAAGATATCACAGAGTAAGATCCTCACAGCTCCTCACAGCTCTGCGCACACTCCTGACTGAAGCTGGTTATAAAGCTAGGCATTCCAGGCCATTTGCACTTTACCGCTGACTTCCACTTTCTCCTCCTCCTTCCTCTCCCCTTTCTATTAGTTGTTGCTACATTTTTGAAAGAAAAAAAATTTTGTTTATTCCCTCCCTCTTTCTCTCCCTTGGGGCAGGACCTCAAATAGCCAAGGCTATCTTTGAACTCTTGATCCTCCTGCTTCTCTGTCAACCAAACCCTGAGGTTACAAGCCTGTGGCACCTGGTGCTCACACACAGTCTCCCTTCACACCACTGTTCTGGTTTTTATGTGCTGGAGCTCAAATCCAGGCCCTTATAAATGCCAAGCTTGTTACCTACACTGAGCTAGTCTCCAAAGCCCCTAGATAATTTTTCTTTCTGATGATTGAATCAAAATTGTCATCTATGTTGTGACCTAATATTTAACACAGTCATTTTATGTTTTATCTTAAATATATACTAGAAGAAAAAAGGTCTACTATCTTCATATAATAGAGAAGTTACATCCCTCTCTGATTCTTCCTCTCTGTTCTTATGTACATCTCCTGTGCTGCTGCCATAACTTGATTTTAGCAGCTTTTTCATGCGAGTTACTGAGATGATATTGCTATAAATTACAAATATTTATAGTCTATTCTAGTCTCTGTTTTGGTATATGTGTACAATTGTGAAGCCACTGCACAGTAATGGCAGACTGTGTTCATTATCTCATAGCCTCTGTCATCTCCTCCTCCTCGATAATTACTCAACTACCTTCTGACAAGTTCAGTTCACATTTTCTAGCATTTTATTTAAATAGAATTATATAATATATATGTTTAAAATTGCATCTCTTACATTTAACATAATTATTTTGGGATTCATATTTTACATATACAAATAGTCCATCCTTTTTATCCCTGAGTATTAATACAATGAAGAGATATACTTCAGTTCTTTAATCCATTTACCTCTTGTTAGACATTTGAGCTACATATAGTTTCTATCTATTATAAATAAAGCTGAAGTGACCATTTAAATGTGAGTCACATCCATTTTTCTGTGTCTTAAGAAAATACCTAGGAGTGGAATGACTAGATCATATGTCAGGTATCAAGAAACTATCAGTGTTAGATATTCCCATCGGTAGCGTAGGAGACTCTCAGCTCCCCGTCTCCTTGCAAATATTAGTTGTTACCAGTCTCTTAAATTTTAACATAGTGTAGTGGTGTCTTATTTTGGTGTTAGTTTATGGTTTGCTTAATAACTAATGATACTGGGCATCTTTTCATGTACATAAGTTGACATTCATATATCTTCTTTCATGGAGTATCTTTTAAATCTTAGGCATTTGTTTGTTTTAAGACAACATCTTCACTTGGGAGGCAGAGGCAGGTGGATTTCTGAGTTCGAGGCCAGCCTGGTCTACAGAGTGAGTTCCAGGACAGCCAGGGCTACACAGAGAAACCCTGTCTTGAAACAAACAAACAAACAAAAACAAAACAAAAACAAACAAACAAACAAACAAAAGACAACATCTTATAGTTCAGGCTTGCCCCAAACTGTCATATAGCCATGACTGGTTTTGAACTCTTGATCATTCTGTCTTCACCTTCTGAGTAAGTGCTGGGATTGCAGGCGTAAATCACTGTTCCCTTTGTGAAATAATTCATATTCTCTCTTCTCTCTTCTCTCTTCTCTCTTCTCTCTTCTCTCTTCTC